>NW_013676361.1:0-1589 GCF_000517525.1 Limulus polyphemus
TGGTAAACGATGTACGACTGATCTATTGTCATTGTTTATAATAGTTTTTTCTTTAATAGACTCACGAATATATAACGTTTCTCACAAAATGTTGGATTCACAGTAATTCTATATTCATCACAATTAACCGCTTGTCTTGAATTATAATCATGTAAAGTGATCCCCAAGTTCTTGAATAATAATCATGTAAAGCGATCCCCAAGTTCTTGAATTATAATCATGTAAAGCGATCCCCAAGTTCTTGAATTATAATCATGTAAAGCGATCCCCAAGTTCTTGAATTATAATCATGTAAAGTGATCCCCAAGTTCTTGAATTATAATCATGTAAAGCGATCACCATGTTCTTGAACTATAATCATGTAAAGTGATCCCCAAGTTCTTGAATTATAATCATGTAAAGCGATCACCATGTTCTTGAACTATAATCATGTAAAGCGATCCCCAAGTTCTTGAATTATAATCATGTAAAGTAATTCCCAAGTTTTTAAATTAAAAAGATGGATTTTATCTGTTTAATGTTTATATAAAAACAAAAACCAACAAGATATTTAAGAATTCCATGCAACATATACTGATACTGATATAAATACTAGAGGAACAACACACTGTAACTGATACTTATTTTAATACAAGCTTTTTAAATCACACAAAAATAAACAGTACTAATATAATATCGATGATGAGACAACTCGGTTTTGGCCCCTATACTAGTGTAAACTGAAGATAAAAACTTATTGTTGTTCACTATATACTAGTTTAAACTGAACATAAAACTTATTGTTGGTTACTATACTTGTGTAAAAATGAATGCAAAAATTTATTGTTAGTTACAATATACTAGTGCAAAACTGAAGATAAAAACTTATTGTTGATCACTATATACTAGAGTAAAACTGAAGATAAAAAACTTGTTGTTGGTCAATATACTAGTGTAAATCTGAAGATAAAAGACTTATTATTGGTCACTATGTACTAGTGTAAATCTGAAGATAAAACTTATTGTTGGTCACTATATACTAGTGTAAACCTGAAGATAGAAGACTTATTGTTGATCACTATATACTAGTGTAAAACTGAAGATAAAAGACTTATTGTTGGTCACTATATACTAGTGTAAAACTGAAGATAAAAAACTTATTTTGGTCGTTATACTAGTGTAAAACTGAACATAAAATTTATTGTTAGTTACAATATACTAGTGTAAAACTGAAGATAAAAGACTTATTGTTGGTCACTATATACTAGTGTAAAACTGAAGATAAAAACTTATTGTTAGTTATTATATACTAGTGTAAAACTGAAGATAAAAACATATTGTTGGTTACTATATACTAGTGTAAAACTGAAGATAAAAACTTATTTTGATCGTTATAGTAGTGTAAAACTGAAGATAAAAACTTATTGTTGGTTACTATATACTAGTGTAAAACTGAAGATAAAAACATATTGTTAGTTATTATATACTAGTGTAAAACTGAAGATAAAAACATATTGTTGGTTACTATATACTAGTGTAAAACTGAAGATAAAAACATATTGTTGGTCACTATATACTAGTGTAAAACTGAAGATAAAAACTTATTGTTG
>NW_013676361.1:2456-6793 GCF_000517525.1 Limulus polyphemus
TATTCACACAACAGGCCTGGTCCATTGTCATTGATTAGAATGTTATTCACAGAATAAGTCTGGTACATTGTCATTGTTTATAATATTATTCACACAATAAGCCTGGTCTATTGTCATTGTTTATAATATTATTCACACAACAAGCCTGGTGTTGTGTGAATAATATTATAAACAATGACAATGGAAGCCTGGTCCATTGTCATTGTTTATAATATTATTCACACAAGCTTGATCCATTGTCATTGTTTATAATATTATTCATACAACAAGCCTGATCCATTGTCATTGTTTGTAATATTATTCACACAACAAGCCTGGTCCATTGTCATTGTTTATAATATTATTCACACAACAAGCCTGGTCCATTGTCATTGTTTATAATATTATTCACATAACAAGTCTGGTCCATTGTCATTGTTTATAATATTATTCACACAACAGGCCTGATCCATTGTCATTGTTTATAATATTATTCACACAACAAGTCTGGTCCATTGTCATTGTTTATAATATTATTCACACAACAAGCCTGGTCCATTGTCATTGTTTATAATATTATTTACACAACAAGCCTGGTCCATTGTCATTGTTTATAATATTATTCACACAATAAGGCTGGTCCATTGTCATTGTTTATAATATTATTCACACAACAAGGCTGGACCATTGTCATTGTTTATAATATTATTCACACAATAAGTCTGGACCATTGTCATTGTTTATAATATTATTCACATAACAAGCCTGGTCCATCGCATTGTTTATAATATTATTCACACAACAAGCCTGATCCATTGTCATTGTTTAATAATATTATTCACACAACAAGTCTGGTCCATTGTCATTGTTTATAATATTATTCACACAACAAGCCTGGTCCAGTGTCATTGTTTATAATATTATTTAAACAACAAGCCTGGTCAAATACCGTTCATACTACCACGATATTGGTTTGATTATACTCTCTAAACCAGTCGAATACAATGACAAAGTACAGCCTGTCTGTATTCCTGAGTTGAACCAGGCTCACGCGAACTTAAACAATAAGAAGGTCGTTGTTACTGGTTGGGGTGTTACTAGAAGAGGTAAGTGCCAGTGTTATATTGATGACTTTCTGTGTTATGTTGACGTATCTTCTGTTACTAGAAGAGGTTTGTGCTAGTGTTATGTTGATGTATCTTCTGTTATTATAAAAGTTAAGTGCCAGTGTTATGTTGATGTATCTTCTGTTACTATAAAAGGTAAGTGCCAGTGTTATATTGATGACTTTCTGTGTTATGTTGACGTATCTTCTGTTACTAGAAGAGGTCAGTGACAGTGTTATGTTGATGTATCTTCTGTTATTATAAAAGGTAAGTGCCAGTGTTATGTTGATGTATCTTCTGTTACTAGAAGAGGTTAGTGCCAGTGTTATGTTGATGTATCTTCTGTTACTAGAAGAGGTTAGTGCCAGTGTTATGTTGATGTATCTTCTGTTATTATAAAAGGTAAGTGCCAGTGTTATGTTGATGTATCTTCTGTTACTAGAAGAGGTTAGTGCCAGTGTTATGTTGATGTATCTTCTGTTATTATAAAAGGTACGTGTTATGTGGATGTATCTTCTGTTACTAGAAGAGGTAGGTGACAGTGTTATATTGATGTTTGCTCTTTTGTCATTATTTTCTAAATTATGGTACAATAAGTAGATCGATGTCTTCGTTGTTAAGCACAAAGCTACACGAAACCTGATTTTTAGCGTCATAATTTTGCTGTCATTTGTAAGCTGAAGACTTTCTATAAAATTCAACACTTTAGATCTAAATATCATCAAACATCCTTTGCAGTGCTATGTAAGTGGGAAATAAAGAATGGACCATTATCATTGTAAGTATATTTAACGAAATATAACCCAAACATACATTATTAAGAATACCATAAAAGAATACTTTATTCATTGACTTACGATGACTGTAAGTTCAAGACAGACAGGTAAATAAATGACGATTTTTTTTTCTTGTAATTATCAAAAGAAACATTGGTTAGTTGATTGAGGCATAAAAAGTTGCTTATCTAAGGTCGTCAAAGCAAGATACGCAGTCCCTTAGCAACAGTTGCTATGGTAACACAATAGCTCCAATTGTCGGTAAATTGTTAAAGACAGTCTTTGCAGTGTTGGTACCATTCAAATTTTGAAGGGGTTTAGAGGAATATTTTAAGAAGTATGACAGATTTAAGTATCTTGCAACCCTTATTACTTGATATAAATGAAAATCCAACATTCAGTAAACTTACTTCTGATATGGTGAAAATCCAGTTGTCTCGTTAAAATTCGTTGATCATCTTATTATATTATGCGCATGTAGTGAGTGTACCACGTGACCATTCTGACAAAATTATACTTCTCAGTCTATTTCGTCCCAGAAAAAAAAACAAAACCGCTGTACAATATTTTGCACAGATGCTTTTAGAAGTTCATGAATAATAACTGAGACATTTAAGCCCCCCCCCCCACAAAATTTAACAATGAAATCCAAGAGGAAATGAGGTAACCCCCCCACAAAATTTAACAATGAAATCCAAGAGGAAATGAGGTAAAGTTTCTGAAACATTTATACATTTCATCAAATACAATGCAATAAAGCAGTGATTGTCAACCAGGGGTAAATTTACCCCTTGGGGGTAAAAAATTGATGTACTTGATAATTGAATAATAATTCAATTAAACTTCATTTTGTAAAATGTGTGAATGTGTGAGAGAGAATGCTAAGAATGTGTGTGTGTGCTATTTTTGTTCAAAACCTGAATAATATTTTTTTTTCTGACCTTCTTGTTTTTCTGTCCCTTTATGATGGCTATGAATTTTTTGTATGGAAGTAAGGGGGGTAAATGGAGAAATACATCAAGCCGAGGGGGTTAATGATGGAGGAAAAGTTGAGAATCCCTGCAATAGAGAATGAAGTGAGTATAATTATGAAGTGTGTTTTTATTACACGTTGTATAAGGTAACTACAAAGTAGTGTTAACTATTGGGTAAATTCTAATATCTCGTATAGTGTCTGATGTTTTTTTCATAACACACTTCTCACATCTGTTGTCTGTATTTATAGATATGACATCTAACAAATATCGACCACACTGTAAGAAATGTTTGGTAAAGAACGGAAATATATAGTTCATGTATATTTTTGTTAGTGTATCGATCCTCGTCTAACAGATTCAAACAAAAACTAACAGGAATTTATACAAATATTATGTGTCGAGTACTGAGCGGAGAAGGTTTCTTAAGGTATATTTATTGTAAGTTAAATAGATAAAATACGATTCATTATATCTGTCTTTTTATAAGCTGGCCAGAAAAGTAACCTGCTATTGTAAGTTGAATAAAGTATGGTCAATTGTTTTGTTTATTAGCTAATGAAAAACGTGACGTTCTACGTGAACTGGCGGTTACAAACGGACGGCGCAACAAGTCTTATCGAACACTGCCATACTCCAAGCTCAACCGAGGAATCACTGATGACATGATTTGTGCTGGGTATCAGGAAGGAGGGAGAGATGCTTGTGAGGTTCGTTGTCGTAGTTGTCGATGTGACTAAATACTCCCGCTTGGGCCAGTGTACGATGATTGGAAAAGTCCTCAATTTACTCTTGTACCGTTTCAGTTCACGTTTTTATATTATATTTAATATCTTTATTTGTCCCATGGTTGATGGAGTTAGAACGCTAAAATCCGACAGTGATAACAATGCTTAAATACAACATTTTTTGCTTATTCTTGTTTAATTTTTGTGTGGCTCAAATGATGATATTATTATTATTATAAATTTATAACCCACAAAGTAACGAATTAACAAACAATTTTGTTCAGAAAAATATGATTCTAGGTAGTTGTTTTTTTTTTAAACACAGAGCTACCCAATTCCATCTGTACTTTGCCCACCACGGGTATCGAAACCTCATTTTAAGCCTGCTGATTTACTGCTGAGCCACTGGTGGAATAATTGTAGGAATATATTAATAGTATAATAATATAGTAATAATAATTTTGTTATTTTAATAGAGTTTAAAGAAAAAAAAAAGGACAATATTGCAATCTTAAAAACGAAAAGTTTGAATCCCGAAAGGATTGAAAACCAATATACGTCATAAAAACCACATTAAACTATGAATATTTTCATCTTATTACAATAGGAGTACAAATTTCAGCTTTACATAAACTCGATTAGATGTCTGCTTTTCTCCGCCAGGAAAAAAATTAGAAAATTCATTTAACTTTATTGATGACTCCAAAAAATGATCATGTGAAAATTTAACGAAATATTTAAGAACACTGTATGGAAAAAAATGTTTTAGCAAAT
>NW_013676361.1:7149-8790 GCF_000517525.1 Limulus polyphemus
TGGGCAGAGCACAGATAGCCCTTTGTGCTTAATAATAAATAACCCAATCTTTGGGGCCATTTCTTTGTATTTTCAGCTGTTATGAAGCCATAGTTTTATTTCTTTGTCATCCCTATTAGTTTTAGGCTTAGTAGCTATATAATACGTTGATAAAGCAGTATGACGAATTATAATGTAAAACTTTTTATACAAATTTGTGTGTGTGAGTGTTTTCTGTTGTTGTTGTTTTATCTTGTATCATGTGAAAGTTGAAGTTCGTAATTTCAACACCAGAGTGAAAGTGATAAAAAGACAGTTTTATTTATATTGACCAGGGCGACTCTGGTGGACCTCTGATGTATCAGGATCTAACAACAGGAAGAGTGGAATTAGTGGGAGTTGTATCATTTGGGTTCGATTGTTCTCGTCCCAATTTCCCCGGAGTTTACACGCGCCTTTCGAGTTACGTTAACTGGATCGGGGGAACTTATATTTTACATGCTATCTTTCTTATAGCCAAAGCTGTGGGGTAATAGCCTCCGGTAAGATCAAGTAGAAAACAAATGTCGGACAGGCTTAAAAGTGAAATACGATGAAGTTTGAAGATTTATGAACATCACCACAGAATTGAGTTATATTTTAACAATAGTAAATACCAGGATGCTCCATTACTAGAAATGTCTAGCTTTGATAACAAAAATCATTTGATTAAACTTCTAAAATAAACCTTGTTATCTTAATTTTTATTTGCATAAATCTTAAAGCTTAAATTGGTGGCACACTGATTTTTTTTGTTTTTCGAATATGAGTTATAGTCACCCGATGGGACAGTGGTAAGTCTACGGATTTACAACGCCAAAATCGTGGATTCGATTCCTCTCGGTGAACTCAAGAGATAGCCAAAGCTTTAACTGGTGGAATTATAAATCTTTATATTTTTCGTCATGTGATACGGAGGTTCATTTCGTCTCTCCCTTTATTAGCCTTGTAGATGTTTCTCATAAGTATGTGGTTTTTCATTACTTCTGTGTTTTATTTATTATCAATACATACATGCATCTACACTAAATCCAACCTAAACGGCACTTTATACTATACATGCCCATGTGGTCTTTCCAAAGGTCCTTAAGGTTTGGGCAAATGTATCACAAATGTAAAATTGTTGACAAGAGAGAGAGAAAAAGCAACCAGTAAAGGCGTTTGTAGGATTATTTTATTTGGGAGGAGAGGGTCAGAAAAAAAAATCAACACTTTCATGTCAGTGGGAAGAATTTTAAAATCTCAAAAAACTGCTTACAAGCGTCTACTTTTAACCAAATAACAGGGTGCAGGGTGTGGTTTAGAGGTTAGTCTACTCGGAGTTGACTGACACAGTAATTCAGGCTAGGAGTGGTTTAAAGCTTAGTCTACTTGGAGTTGGCTGACACAGTAATTCAGGCCAGGTGTGGTTTAGAGGTTAGTCTACTCGGACTTGGCTGACACAGTAATTCAGGCTAGGAGTGGTTTAGAGGTTAGTCTACTCGGACTTGACTGACACAGTAATTCAGGCTAGGAGTGGTTTAGAGGTTAGTCTACTCGGACTTGACTGACACAGTAATTCAGGCTAGGAGTGGTTTAGAGGTTAGTCTACTCGGAGTTGGCTGACACAGTTATTCAGGCTAG
>NW_013676361.1:9653-12177 GCF_000517525.1 Limulus polyphemus
TTAGAGTTACAGTTATGAATAATAATTTAGTGAAAATGTAAGATTATATTTTCTTTTACTTATTTTGACGGGAATAATTTACCAAGATCAAGAACGGAATAATGGATCTTCTATGTAAGTTAATAACCTGCTTCGTCAAAGACTATAAGCATTTCAAAACTGGTCGCTTTTATATTGGTGAATTTAAAATCAGGAGATGAAAAATAAATAAACATGAAGAAAGTAAGAGGTCTCCAAAATCGTTTAATTGTTTGTTTTAGTCGCGTTAGATTACCTGCTGTGTATACGGCGGGAATCGAACACCTGATTTTAGTGTTGTAAGTTCGTAAACTTACCGCTGTTCCATCGGTGAACAATAAAATTTCTAAGCTAATGTGTGTGTATGTTAAAGTAAGTATTTCAAATGATGTATTCACAGTTTAAATTCTACGTTACTAAATACAATAACTTAAATATGAAATATAGTTGATCTTATATGGTACACATACAGCTAATAATGGCCGGTCGTGGCCAATTAGTTAGCGTGCTTAGACTGTGAACTCAAGGATTTGTGGTTCACGACTACAAAAACGCAGCCATAAGAGTGACGGTCAAATCCTACTATTCCGTCACACAAAATTAAATCAAGAATATCCAGTGAGTGCTGGGGGACTAGTTGTGTGTTCCCTTGAACCTAATATTCTGCAACAGAAAATTAAATCAAGAATATCCAGTGAGTGCTGGGGGACTAGTTGTCTTCCCTCTAGTGTATTTGTTCAAAATTAAGAAAGGTTATGTGCGCGTGGTCCTTGTATATTTTCATGAGATAATTCTAAAAAATGTTTGTTTAGAATGTATTTTTTCAAACTAAAATAGTTGTAGGTTGAATAGTAAATTGATGATAAAAATATATAAAACCGTATATACATATATATACGAAAATTTTAAAAAAATGTGCTGTTTTCTCTGTCAAAGTAAAAATACCAATGATAATTTTTTATAGTTTCCACGAGACCATATTTTTATTCTGATGTTAAGAAATGTTACCGATTTATCCTCCCGGTTATTTCATCGGTTACATAAACCAGTGTGAACAAGAAATGTTTGTTTATCATTACAGCTAGCAGAGAACTTTTTAAGCTGTCAAACACCCGTGGCTCAGTTCAACTGAAACCTCGAGAGTTTATAACACTGAAATTCGAGGTTCACTTCCTGATACGTACACAGCACTTGTGTAGCGTTGCGCCTAGCAACAGTCAAAACATAGATGTTAATATCTCACGTATTCGAATTCAACGGACGAAATGTTGACTGGAAAGGTTCGTCATTTATTTAAATAATGAGTTTTATATTGTAGTCGTTTGAAGATAAAAAGTAATCTCTGAAATTTGTCGATCATTTGCAATCTGTCCATTTCCGTGTTTAACAGGATTTCAAACTATATTGTTTTATCTTTAACGTACATTCAAGCTCTCTTGTCTCCTGATGGGCCAGTGGTGAGTTAAAATCCGGGATTCGATTCCCTGCAGTGAACACAGTTCAAATCAACAACTAAACAAATCTTAGCCCTAAAAGTAGGTTTTTGATGCATCAAACATCAACAAAATCGAAGATTTCTGTTGATTAGACCTTTTTTTTAACCTTAAAGTTAAGTTTTCTTCAAATAATCGTCTTCAAATGGATAAGACCACTTCGATTAGGATTCGATAAGATAATAGATAGCTACATTAGATTAATTCAGTAGATAAATCAGGAAATAGTTTAACTGTATAGGTAATCGTCGAACAAGTGGGTATTAACTTTATCAGTTAAAGAAATAAGTTTGAAATTTTAATAGTATTAACATTACATGTAACCAATGAATGTATCAGAAACACATGTTATAAGGAAGTACATTGGGTATGTTAAATGTATCTGGAATATAGATTTTTATCAGGAAGGGTTTGCTTGTTTTTCGTTTTTTTTTGTTTTGTTTAATTTCGCGTAAAGCTACACGAGAGCGTTCTGCGTTAGCCGTCCCTAATTTTGAGGTGATATACTAGAGGGAAGGTAACTAGTCAACACCACCCACTGCCAATTCCCGAGCTACTCATTTACCAAAAAAAAAGTTGGGATTAACCGTTACATTATAATGCTTCTACGGCTGAAAGGATGAGTAGTTTGATGACGGGAATCGAACTCGCAACGCGCAAGATGCGAGTCGAGCACCCTAACCACCAGGTCATGCTAGGCCTAATGAGGAACGACATCGTAAGTTTAACATCATGAATATTATGATCGGGATGGAAACTTCTGGTCACTGGTAGGCGGGCGATAATTGAGGAAGGGTGGCAGGTTATGAGAAATAAAATAACAATGTTTTTTGAATAAATCTACATTTTTGTTTCTATTTCTCAGAAATTCACAAACATACACGAGGGGTATCTGCGCTAGCCGTCCCTAATTTAGCAGTGTAGAACTAGAGGGAAGGCAGCTAGTCATCACCACCCATCACGAATAGTGGGATTGACCGTCACAT
Source organism: Limulus polyphemus (assembly GCF_000517525.1). NCBI lineage: Eukaryota > Metazoa > Arthropoda > Merostomata > Xiphosura > Limulidae > Limulus > Limulus polyphemus. The sequence goes on from NW_013676361.1 coordinate 12,151, forward strand.
TATAACGCCCCCACGGCTGAAAGGGAG
>NW_013676361.1:12907-13602 GCF_000517525.1 Limulus polyphemus
TCACGAATTATAGGGATTGACCGTCACATTATAACGCCCCCGCGGCTGAAAGGGAGAGCATATTTGGTGTGACGGGGATTCGAATTCGCGACTCGCAGATTGCGAGTCGAGCGCCCTAACCACCTGGCCATGCCGGGGCCCACAAATATAAGAGTCAAACGTTTGGCGATGTCGCCTTTTTCTTTCACTTTAAACAGTGCCACGTGCTTTATATATTTAAAAAATCATATTGTTTAATATCGCAGAATTCGCTAAATAAATATCATATAATGTTTTATTATTAATTATTTTATTTTATTTCATTACTGGCATTATTTTCAAAACGATCTGTTGGAGGACGCCAAACGGATAGAAAATGCACAATAAAATTTTATTTGGCTGACGGCCAAAATTAAAAAGACTCTACATGTTTCGATAGCTTACATGACAAGCGGGTAATTTTATAAAGTAAAGGTTTAACTACGAGGGTGGTATGAGTATTGTAAATAATAAATCAATATTTCTTTCCAAAACTGAGCATTATCACCAGCTAACCCTTCACCTATATTTAACAAAAAATTATTTATTTTTCAACACAAAATTACTATCTATTAACTAATATTCAATTCACTTTTAGTATTGGGTTCATTTAAAATATTGTTGCGTCAGCGAGTCACATGATCACCGTGACGCAACGTTTCTAGAACTATCATGTA
>NW_013676361.1:14295-19173 GCF_000517525.1 Limulus polyphemus
GGTAGTTGTCCCCCCCCCCGGAAAATGAGAAACATAATTCTTTCTTTATTCATTCAGCATACGTACACGAATTTTTAAATTTAATTCACAATTTCACACTACCTTGACCCTCCCTTGAATCATTTCTGCTGACCCCCCCATGGCTTGGAATGTATTGTTTGAATTCTGTTATATGATTTCAAAAATAGGAATAAAAATTATGTTTGCGATTTGGCTAGTTATACCCTGTACATATGGTAATATAACTGTACTATTAATTTTATTGTCGTGTAGACTGTTTTAATCTGGTCTAGTTACTTGATAAAAACCGAACTGTATCATACGTTCAATTATATCCACATTATAACATCTATCATTAGCAATGTTTATTATACGCACTTAAAGCCGTTCCTGACTTTTCCTTATACTTAAAGCATGTATAGCTTTTGATTACATATATATTTAAATTCATTAGAAGAATGAAAACTGAATAGTTCGTAGATCAGCAAACTACGTTTTTTTTTTCTTCTCTCTCTCGTTTTTGTCTTTATATATTTCAGCCGACAGTTTTGCGATGGTCTGGTTACGAGATTATAGAAATTGTGATGACACAACCCATGCAGTCAACGTACGCTACAGAACCGACGGCAGTCGGGTTTCAGTCAGAATCTCCTCAATCCATGGCGTACACTACCAATTCTAGCAAAAGTAGCGCGGTGCCCCCTTTCCCACCCAGGTACCGCCTACGTGACTTGATCCTGGGAGACTTTATATATGGGGACGATGGACAACGGTAAGATATTTCTAGTGTATCTTTTAACCTTCGGCCTTTTGGTTTTAGTCTCTTTGTAAAGAAACTTCGCCTGTCGAGTTCAATCGCAGTACGCATACCATTAGCTAGCTTCTACGTCATTTTAGAGCAGACTCGTGTAAAAATAAACTGTACTTCTATGATCGCTGTTTGGTGGACAGTAAATAAGTTAAATGTAAAGAAATGAAACAACCTACTGGTACAATCATATCGAGTTTTTTTCACGAAAGGGGCGAAGTAGAACTTTCTACGAGTGCGATTTCACGTGGTTGAAAATTCATAATTACATAAGTGAAATAGACTAGATCAACAGTTTCCAGTCTAAAGACCGCCCCCCCCCCACGGTGGTTCAGCAGTAAGTCAGGGGGCTTATAACGCTAAAATCGATTTCCGCAACGCAAATAATTCGTTGTGTATATTTTCGTACTTCATAACAAACAAACCAAACACCTTTTTTTTTATATTTGTCTTATTTTCAGACGTTTAGTCATGTGTTTTCGGCTTTAAATAGAGGATTTTAAGTTTTTTGGTCGAACCTTCCATCTAACGAGTAAATCATTGAATAATAAATCTCAGTCTTTTTTTTTTACTAAACTGTTTCAAAAATCCTTGTTTTAGTGTCGCGAACTTTATACCGATGTAACTCATTCTTAATTTCTAAGAATTGGAATAACAGAATCGAAAATAATCCAACCTATTCCCAAAATAAAGGTATTGAAATCACACGATTTATACACGAATCCAGTTTGGTACTAAGTTTAGAAAATTGGATTAGAGACTGTTTAAGATGTTAGTTTTAAAACTCTCTCAACAAATTCTCTCTACTTTTAAAATTAATTGGTTTGTTGGTCAGACTTCTCAACGATACAGTCTGTTGTTAAAGCCGATGGGGGCTGATCTATCTATCTATTTATATATAAATAAATCGAGGTATTGGTATCAGGGGTTCTCTTCGAATTCTATCTGTTTTTCAAACTTGGCGAATCTTAGCAGAGTATTTACAGTCAATTTTTGAGGTTTAAGAGTTAATGTCGCAAGCTTTTGGTGGATTCGATTTATTACAAAAATCAGTGATGTATCGCAGTGTCAATGTTCTGTAATAGACCTTATGTTACTCACAGCTACAGTTTTTAAAAATTCAATTTATAAAAGCTCGTGACGTAGTGGATAACGTGCACGGAAAGTGGATTCGAGAGTTTACAGTTTATATCTTGTTGAATCAAAAATGCACTCCGCACTTAGTGGGCGCTTCCTCAGTTCAAAAGCAGAGTAATCTGTGTACGTATAGACCTTTGTGTAGCTTTGTTCGAAAATTGGGAAACTTGTAAGTAACTTAGAAGAGAATATGAATTACTTAACAACTAGTAGAGACACGCAAAACATTTGCGGTCAAATTGTATCTTTATATCAACAGTACTTCTTTAAATACAGGGTTTCTAGAATTATACAAAATAATTGTTTATACAATGCTTCGAAGCATGAAATACAAGTGTTTATACAATGCATGAAATACAAGTGTTTATACAATGCATGAAATACAAGTGTTTATACAATGCATGAAATACAAGTGCTTATACAATGCATGAAATACAAGTGCTTATACAATGCATGAAATACAAGTGTTTCTGCAATGTTTCGAAGCATGAAATACAAGTGTTTATACAATGCATAAAGTGTTTTAGTGCATAGCAGAGCTCTAAGGCCGACCAGTGACGTCAGTTGAGTTTACTAAATTAATAAAAGTCGAACTTTTAGTGCGTCGCAAAGCTCTAAGGCCGACCAGTGACGTCAGTTGAGTTTACTAAATTTGTAAAAGTCGAACTTTTAGTGCGTAGCAGAGCTCTAAGGCCGACCAGTGACGTCAGTCGAGTTTACTAAATTAATAAAAGTCGAACTTTAATGCGTCGCAGAGACGATCAGTGACGTCAGTTGAGTTTACTAAATTAGTAAAAGTCGAACTTTTAGTGCGTCGCAGAGTTCTAATACCAGTGACTTTTCAACTGATGTTACATGATGATGTTAGTAATGTGTCAAAAACGAAAGACGTTTAGAAGAAGTGTTCGAATTTAATATTTCATTATTTCTTTTGAAAATGGAAGTAAGAAAGAAATATTCACATATGTTTATCTGTCCATCGTTTCGACATTGAACGCTATGTTTACTTGTTTCAAGATTTTAGCACAAAGAAGTATCTGCATATAACTGTCCCTACTTTTGACATGTTTAGATTAGCAGGAATGCGGATAACGAACATCATTAAATTATTGGACCACTCTTATACGACCGAATAATTGGATTTGACTTTCACTCATAAAACGAACTCTAGGCCCTAAAGTACGGAGCCTGTCTTTGCGGCAACAAGCTGCGAACGACGAACCTACAGTCCAAGCACGCTAACTACTAAACCACGCCCTACTCCACATTTACTGGTAATACATTTTTGACTTGAGTTGCGGCGGTACATAGAAAGTTTAGGTTTTGTTAGTAGATACTTAAAAAAAAAAAGTGTTGATCTAAAACAGTCTCATCAGGTGGGTGGAGAATTTAATACGCTTTAAAAGGTTTCATTGATTTGTAAAATAAAAATATGGTGAAACAAGGAGTGACAGTCATATGTCAAACTCTACTACACATATGTTGCGTCAGCGAGGTCACGTGACTAGTATCACGCCACCTGTTTTCTAGAAATATCCTGTTCCTTCAAGAATGCCCTAGCATTTACGAGATATGGGGGTAGTTGGTATATATAAGATGGTCACAACGTGACGGGACAACAGTGTAGTGAGTAATTGAAGTATTGCTGAAGTTGAGCACGTTCGTTGTTATAGCGCGACTGTTGAAATTAAGTGTATCGTAAAGTTGTATTCGGAAAGAATAAACCAGTTTTATTAAGTAAGGGCTTGTGTCGCTAAAGTTTCGTCGGAACGAAGTTACGGAAAATTAAGTAACGACTGGAGGCGTAACATATACAGTTATTACAAAAATAAACTTTTTTTTAAATATAAGTTAAATGCTATACAAAACTAGGCATGAAAATACAGAATTTCTTATGTTTAGTTAACACACACGTGAACGAATATTATGGTGTGTGTATATTGTAAACTGTTTAACAAAAGGCTGTAATCTGAAATATACAAATACTAAGTTAAAATATAGAGCCAAATCTCCGTATCTAGACTGTATCTCTGTAAAAAACAAACAAACAAACAAAAAAAAAACTTGTGTAAGTCAATAAATACAGAGATACAGTCTAGATACGGAGATTCGGCTCTATAAATAAACTTGTATAAGTCAATAAATACAGAGATACAGTCTAGATACGGAGATTCGGCTCTATAAAATAAACTTGAGTTTATCTAGACTGTATCTAGACTGTATCTCTGTAAATAAACTTATGTAAGTCAATATTTCTAATTTACTGAATCGAATGATAGATTAGGCCTCGTATATATTTTTAGTATTATTAATTTCCTCTTCACATTCCAGCTGGAACTGTGTTTGTTGCTTGTTAAGCACTGAGCTACACATTGTGTTATCTGTTCTCTGCAAACCGCGGGTATCGAGACCGATTTTTAGCGTTAGAAACCCCTAGATTTACCGCTGAGCCACCAGAGGGCAGGAGGAGCTTTGCAATCATTAGCAAAACAGATGAGATGTGGCCAAATAATTAAAATGCTTCCCTGGTACTAGCAGTGTATTATTAACATCACGATACTTGTATATGTAATTAAACATAACTCAATAACCGGTGCGGAAGTGACGTAGCTTCTGATCAAGAGTGAGTTGTATGAATTATAACTAAAAAATAATTTGTAAATTAACGAAGCTAATTCTATATAACAAAACTGAACGTGCATAACATCATAAATCAATACAGAAAACAAAACTTGATAAATAATAGAGTACACGACCAATCAGACTGTGTCCTCGCTGCTAATATGTTAAAACCATACAGCTAACAATGTTTTACAACGTTTGGGTAGTTTAGGACATTAAAGTTAGGCCTAAGTCTATATGTACCAAGTTAACAATCCAGAATAACCTTCATAAGTGTAATACTTTACGATTATAATATTCAACATATTTTC
>NW_013676362.1:0-8071 GCF_000517525.1 Limulus polyphemus
ATGTCTTATATTTATCCATAACCGTAGTGATACTGTAGTCTACAGTAAACACATGTGTTATATTTATACATAACCGTAGTGATACTATAGTTTACAGTAAGTACATGTGTTATATTTATACATAACCGTAGTGATACTGTAGTCTACAGTAAACACATGTGTTATATTTATACATAAACGTAGTGATACTGTAGTCTACAGTAAGTACATGTGTTATATTTATACATAACCGTAGTGATACTGTAGTCTACAGTAAACACATGTGTTATATTTATACATAACCGTACTGATACTATAGTCTACAGTAAGTACATGTGTTATATTTATACATAACCGTAGTGATACTGTAGTCTACAGTAAACACATGTGTTATATTTATACATAACCGTAGTGATACTGTAGTTTTCAGTAAGTACATGTGTTATATTTATACATAACCGTAGTGATACTGTAGTCTACAGTAAACATATGTGTTATATTTATACATAACCGTAGTGATACTGTAGTCTACAGTAAACACATGTGTTATATTTATACATAACCGTAGTGATACTATAGTCTACAGTAAACACATGTGTTATATTTATACATAACCGTGGTAATGATGAATAAGCCATTAGTTTCAACAAGTATTCGTTATACGCAGACTGTGTTAATTACCCAACAAGCTTTCTAATATGGGGAATTTAATAAACGTTAATGGGGAAGGAACCAGATCATCTTAGATCGAGCTGATAGCAATATGAAATATGACTCCGTTCGCCTAGCGGTGATGAAGGAATCTTTGTCGGTGCCGAGCTTCAGTTCGGAGACCGACTGCTGTCATTCTCGCTATGTGCGACCGTCTGGATACGAGTCGTATACAGAACCGAGTTGGCTACACTCGTTAACCGCTGGTAGTCGGAGAAAAAAAGAAGTTTCCCAAAGGTAAATTTAATTGGGAGGCCATTTCGTTTGAAGTTTTAGAATGTAATCAATGAGAAAATCTTCAGACGTCTTCGTCAAGAGTTTGGGCTTCACACAAATTTTAGGAGATTCGATAGATTCTACCAAGGAAAGTGACGTAACTTTTATCTGGGGTCGTTCGTCACTCAATACTGTCATCGTCCTAACATGTATTTTGCCGAACATAAGTGCTCCATAAAGAAGTATTTATACGAACGTTAAATAAATGAAGAATACTGCCGTAAACCTAATCAGTTTCTTTTTCGAGAGAATGCAGTTTTCTTAGCCCTAACTTAATAACCCTTTGAAGTATCAAACAGTTTCACAGTAACCTTCCAAAGTTTTCGTGATTTGAGACCAAGACTTTAATATTACGAGCAAATTGAGCTGAATGATGGTGTACCCATCAGCTGTGTTTCTTCTCAGCACAGCAGGAGTGAAGATTGGTGTATTATGTTTATTGGAAATATTTTAAAATAATCAATAATTTTGAAAGGTTAAAATGGGCAACAGTTTCCGAGTCTGTCGTAGGTGTTTAAATGTAACAAACTTATGCAGCTGGTAAAGAGGGCTGTTACTTTTTTATTCAAAACCTTGCTGTTGTAAACATGTGTTCAAAATGTCAAACAAAAATAGTGTTAGAAAGATATAAAATAAACACCGATGTGTACGTTCAGAATGAAAAGTTTCCAGATTTCAGGTTAAAAATAACCCATAATGCCATATTACAGCCTTTCCTTCGGTTTCGAGCAACAGATCAGTTAAGTGAAAACGTATTATTCATTGTTATGAAGTTCGATGTAAGGAACATCGGTTGCAGTTGAGAGAGGTGAGAAACAGACGAATTTTTTCGTCACTCCTACGGAAAGAAGAAATTGAAATTGGAGCCACATCAACAAAAGCTGAATAGAAGACCGAGAGTTGCGAGAGAGGCCGAATGAACCAAGAGAGAGGCGAAGGAAGAAATGAATGCTGCCAGTAAGAAAGAAAACCTAGTTCTAAATCCATGTGTCATTGACTATAATAATAAACAGTAATTGGCATGAGTCAATTCCTGATAGAACTAAGTATAACCTTAATAAATAAATAAATGGTGTCAGAAGTGGGATCAACATTGTACATATATTTGAATTATATAGAAATTCAACAACTTTTTCTTCGATCAATAAGATTATTATAAGTTATTGTCAAATATAGCTTAGGACTTGGAGGTTAGCTCTAAACTACTAGTTTGCCATAAACGGCTGGTTGAAATAGATTTTATGTCACATTAACTGTTCTTTTACTTGTTATTAGCATAAGGAAGAAACTTATAAGTATTATGGAACAATCATATGTTTTATGCCAACTAGATGGCGCCACAGATTCACACCTGAGATATATGTTTTGGACTGGCATTATCAAAAACAAAACAAGCTGAAGACCTGTATTTCTTAACCTAAAGTGTCTTAATTCATTGGCATTGTTATAATAACTAAAAGTGTGATTTTTTAACAAGTTCTGTACAAGAAATTCTGTTTTATCGAGAATTCTGCCAATAAAAATACCTGACGAAGCAGAAATAGACTAGCTGAGGGTGATTCGATATCTCAGAAGGTAGACTGTACTGACTGAGTGTATGGTGTACGGTGATCACGTTCAATTTCTTCCCGAGACGGAACGTGCAGTCAACAATAGAACAGTAATCAACGAACATCGCGCACGGCTCGTGCCTTTCCCTAGAAGATGGAGCCCGCAATTTTCTACTATGTTTTAATGTGACAACACATAAAAGATTTAACACCAACCTATAAAAAATATCTCAAATAATGACAAAAAGAGAGATTTTGGACGTCAACTTGTCCAATATTGTCTTTGATGGTGACTTTTTCATGACTGTTACTCTAAATATAAGTCAAGTTGAAAAGAATTCGTCAATTTCATTTCAATTTGAAGTGAAATCTTTTCCTGTGGACCAAAAGAAGCTGAAAACTAGGCTTAAGATCTTTCAGTTGTGGCCTGTATTACAATACAGTGCAAAACTTTACGTAACGGACCTCTAAATCATCACAATACAGTACAATACTTTAAGTAACGGACCTCTATATCATCACAATACAGTACAATACTTTAAGTAACGGACCTCTAAATCATCACAATACAGTACAATACTTTAAGTAACGCACCTCTAAATCATCACAATACAGTACAATACTTTAAGTAACGGACCTCTAAATCATCACAATACAGAACAATACTTTAAGTAACGGACCTCTAAATCATCACAATACAGTACAATACTTTAAGTAACGGACCTCTAAATCATCACAATACAGTACAATACTTTAAGTAACGCACCTCCACATCATCACAATACAGTACAATACTTTAAGTAACGCACCTCTAAATCACCACTACGTAAGCCTATCTTGGGATTAACTGTGCTTTAAAAAAGTCGATAAAAATAACCAGTAATGAGGATGAGTTCTCCAACATTAAACAGTAAGAACTAAGTATATCATCACGAAGACAAGTGTTACTAACACCAGAAGTGGGTATATCATCAAGTAGACAAGTGTTACTAACACCAGAAGTGGGTATATCATCACGAAGACAAGTGTTACTAACATGTAGACAAGTGTTACTAACACCAGAAGTGGGTATGTCAACACGTAGACAAGTGTTACTAACACCAGAAGTGGGTATATCATCAAGTAGACAAGTGTTACTAACACCAGAAGTGGGTATATCATCAAGTAGACAAGTGTTACTAACACCAGAAGCTGGTGGAATGACGGTCATTAGTTCAATATTGGTGAAAGATATGAAGACATAGTCCCTGTGTTGCTTTGTGCGAAATTCCGAAACCATCTAACAAGAAGGTAGGTGTCGTTTTTAGAATCCGTCCTACAATCCACAAATATCATATTGTAATTCGATAATAGATAGTTCTGAAGTTGTTAAAAACTACCAAATGAAGTGTAACGTTAGGTTCAGACAACTATATTCCTCTCATGACTGTGAAGTGTAACTTTAGGTTCACACAACTATATTCCACACTTGACTGTGAAGTGTAACGTTAGGTTCAAACAACTATATTCCTCTCATGACTGTGAAGTGTAACGTTATGTTCTGACAACTATATTCCACACATGACTGTGAGGTGTAACGCTAGGTTCAGACAACTATATTCCACACATGACTGTGAAGTGTAACGTTAGGTTCAGACAACTATATTCCACACATGACTGTGAGGTGTAACGCTAGGTTCAGACAACTATATTCCACAGATGACTGTGAAGTGTAACGTTAGGTTCAGACAACTATAATCCACACATGACTGTGAAGTATAACGTTGGGTTCAGATATGTGGACAAAAAGGAATGTCGTCATCAAGACACACCAGGTGTTAAATCTACATCTCAATATAAGCTTCTGAAAACTGAAATGAACGCTAGATTAAGATAGCTATTTTGTAATCACAAGCACCCGTTTTGGTTTTCTTCAACGTGTACCTAATTAAGCAACAAGCAGCTTTTCAGTATTAAACTCACGTGCGCACCTGCGGTGACACTGCCTGACAAGCAAGACACGGTGCTTGTCCCGATTTTTTCAACTCGATCCAAGTAAGTCAATAATCTCGACGAAGTTTTTCTCGTGGCGCCAGATTAGTTTATAACCAGGTCAGATCCAACGAAGCAAACTCCGAGCGGAAGCAACGAAATTAATGAAAATTCGTATTCACGGCCATTTCTTAGTTATTTCTATTAGTATGGGGTTGCCCTTGGGGAGCAACTGTGCCCCCACGCATGAGATAGCATAGAGCTTAGTGGTTAGATTTAATCTGAGCCTTCAGTGCCCCCCGGACAAGGAAAGAGACACTAATAATAATTAGTGGATCAGTTCTGTTTTTGTGATAACAAACGACACTAATAATTAGTGGATCAGTTCTGTTTTTGTGATAACAAACGACCACTAATAATTAGTGGATCAGTTCTGTTTTTGTGATAACAAACGACCACTAATAATTAGTGGATCAGTTCTGTTTTTGTGATAACAAACGACCACTAATAATTAGTGGATCAGTTCTGTTTTTGTGATAACAAATTATCTTCTTAATTTCTATTCGATAGTAAATCCTCCGATGGAACAATCCAGGGTTCGAGTCCCTACGGTGAGCACAGCGGATAGCCCAATGTGACAAACCGGAATTTCGGGCTTGGCATGGCCTGGTGGTTAGTGGCGTTCTACTCGCAATCTGCGGGGTTCGATTCCCCGTCATCGAACATGCTCGCCCTCTTTCAGCTTTGGGGGCGTCATAAAATGACGGTTAAGCCCATTATTAGTTAGTAAAAGAGTAGCCCAATCGTTGGCGGTGGGTGGTGTTGACTAGCTGCCTTTCGTCTAGTCTGTCACTGCTAAATTAGGGACGGCTAGTGCAGGTAGTTTAAAACAAACAAACTTTGACTATGATATTAATACAAAAACTGTAAGTAATCCATAAGATAAGTGTAAATGTACAATTTCCATTTCATCTTTTTCATTGTCTGCGTGACCGTACTGTGGATCCATCGGTTCATGGTTCGTGTCCCCTTGTCTGTCGTCGAAATCACATTTTTGGGTCAAGCCATAGTACTCCAAGATTTGGCGGAGGGTGCTGTTGACTAATTCCCTACCCTAGTCTATCAGATAATTCTTTGAATAACTATGCGCACTGTTGAAAGTATCTGTGGTCCTAACACCCAAATTAACTCATAACGGAAAGTATCTGTGGTCCTAGCTCCCAAATTAACTCCTAACGGAAGTATCTGTGGTCCTAGCTCCCAAATTAACTCATAATGGAAGTATCTGTGGTCCTAGCACCCAAATTAACTCATAACGGAAGTATCTGTGGTCCGAGCATCCAAATTAACTTGTAACGGAAAGTATCTGTGGTACTAGCATCCAAATTAACTCACAACGGAAAGTATCTGTTGTCATAGCATCCAAATTAACTCACAACTGAAAGTATCTGTGGTCCTAGCACCCAAATTAACTCATAACGGAAAGTATCTGTTGTCATAGCATCCAAATTAACTCACAACGGAAAGTATCTGTGGTCCTAGCACCCAAATTAACTCATAACGGAAAGTATCTGTGGTCCTAGCACCCAAATTAACTCATAACGGAAAGTATCTGTGGTCCTAGCATACAAATTAACTCATAACGGAAAGTATCTGTGGTCCTAGCATACAAATTAACTTGTAACGGAAAGTATCTGTTGTCCTAGCATTCAAATTAACTCATAACGGAAAGTATCTGTGGTTCTATCACCCAAATTAACTCATAACGAAAAGTATCTGTGGTTCTATCACCCAAATTAACTCATAACGGAAAGTATCTGTGGTTCTATCACCCAAATTAACTCATAACGGAAAGTATCTGTGGTTCTATCACCCAAATTAACTCATAACGGAAAGTATCTGTGGTTCTATCACCCAAATTAACTCATAACGGAAAGTATCTGTGGTCCTAGCATTCAAATTAACTCATAACGGAAAGTATCTGTAGTCCTAGACTTAATTTGGGTGTTATAACCACAGACATTATCCGTTATGACCTAATTTGGGTGTTATGACCACAGACATTATCCGTCATGACCTAATTTGGGTGTTATGACCACAGACATTATCAGTCATGACCTAATTTGGGTGTTATGACCAGAGACATTATCCGTTGACTTAACTATGAAATATTATTTAATTTTAGTTCTATTGTAATATTTGTTATATATTGATAAGATTCATTGTTGAGAGCTTCTATTTTAATGTTTGTTATATATTGATAAGATTCATTGTTGAAAGCTTCTATTGTAATGTTTGTCATATATTGATAAGATTCATTGTTGAGAGCTTCTATTGTAATGTTTGTTATATATTGATAAGATTCATTGTTGAGAGCTTCTATTGTAATGTTTGTTATATATTGATAAGATTCATTGTTGAAAGCTTCTATTGTAATGTTTGTTATATATTGATAAGATTCATTGTTGAGAGCTTCTATTGTAATGTTTGTTATATGTTGATAAGATTCATTGTTGAGAGCTTCTATTGTAATGTGTGTTATATATTGATAAGATTCATTGTTGAGATCTTCTATTGTAATGTTTGTTATATGTTGATAAGATTCATTGTTGAGAGCTTTAAAAACCTGTGAATATCATTTCAAGGAAGAACGTTTTTCATTTTCAAGTTCCCCGGTGGGACACAGGTATATCTTCGCTAAAATAAGGAGTTCGATTCCCCTCGGGGGACACAGCAGATATTCCAATGTGGCTTTGTTATAAGAAAAACAGACACACGGAGCTATAGACATGGAAAATATAAGTTACAATGCAGGACTTTGTTGAAAACAAAAACAAAAGGCCTGTTCATCACCTCGTTCCCAGTTTAGGACTTGCTCAATATACATATCTTTAGTTAACTCATAAACGCTTACAACTACTAATGTAGTTTATTCCTGTTGACCCTGTGGTCATTCCTAGAAAAAAGGGGAAAACAATTAGTTTACTGGTTCGCCAGTTCTTCTGAATTATGAGTGAAATAAATCATATCAATATGGAACAGTTGGATTCATCAACTTAATCTGTATCACGAGAAACAGTTGGTTTTCAATTGATTTGTATTATAATCATACTGCCTACACCACTATTGTCTGTCGTGTTCCAGACGGCTGGATGTAAATGGTATTCCATTTTTATTTATTTTCATTCATAAGTTCTTATAATATCAAAATACATATCTAAATATAATAACACCCATTACAAAATACATATCTAAATATAATAACACCCATTACAAAATACATATCTAAATATAATAACACCCATTACAAAATACATATCTAAATATAATATCACCCATTATAAAATACATATCTAAATATAATAACACCCATTACAAAATACATATCTAAATATAATAACACCATTACAAAATACATTTCTAAATATAATATCACCCATTATAAAATACATGTCTAAATATAATAACACCATTATAAAATACATATCTAAATATAATAACACCATTACAAAATACATATCTAAATATAATAACACCCATTACAAAATACATATCTAAATATAATATCACCCATTATAAAATAC
>NW_013676362.1:8885-9896 GCF_000517525.1 Limulus polyphemus
AACTATGTAATGTATAGTTGGGTTCAGTAACTACATAATGTACAGTTGGGTTCAGTAACTACGTAATTTACAGTTGGGTTCAGTAACTATGTAATGTATAGTTGGGTTCAGTAACTACATAATGTACAGTTTGGTTCAGTAACTATGTAACGTACAGTTGGGTTCAGTAACTATGTAATGTATAGTTGGGTTCAGTAACTATGTGATGTACAGTTTGGTTCAGTAACTATGTAACGTACAGTTGGGTTCAGTAACTATGTAATGTATAGTTGGGTTCAGTAACTATGTAATGTACAGTTGGGTTCAGTAACTATGTAATGTACAGTTGGGTTCAGTAACTATGTAATGTATAGTTGGGTTCAGTAACTATGTAATGTACAGTTGTGTTCAGTAACTATGTAATGTATAGTTGGGTTCAGTAACTATGTAACGTACAGTTGTGTTCAGTAACTACGTAACGTACAGTTGTGTTCAGTAACTATGTAATGTATAGTTGTGTTCAGTAACTACGTAATGTACAGTTGGGTTCAGTAACTATGTAATGTATAGTTGGGTTCAGTAACTATGTAACGTACAGTTGTGTTCAGTAACTACGTAACGTACAGTTGTGTTCAGTAACTATGTAATGTATAGTTGGATTCAGTAACTACGTGATGTACGGTTGGGTTCAGTAACTATGTAATGTATAGTTGGGTTCAGTAACTATGTAACGTACAGTTGTGTTCAGTAACTACGTAACGTACAGTTGTGTTCAGTACCTATGTAATGTATAGTTGGGTTCAGTAACTACGTAATGTACAGTTGGGTTCAGTAACTATGTAATGTATAGTTGAGTTCAGTAACTACGTAAAGTATAGTTCAGGTCAGTAACTACGTAATGTACAGTTGGGTTCAGTAACTACGTAATGTATAGTTGGGTTCAGTAAGTATGTAAAGTATAGTTCAGGTCAGTAACTACGTAATGTACAGTTGGGTTCAGTAACTACGTAATGTATAGTTGGGTTCAGTAAG
>NW_013676362.1:10694-12733 GCF_000517525.1 Limulus polyphemus
ATTCAGTAACTATGTGATGTACAGTTGGATTCAGTAACTACGTGATGTACAGTTGGATTCAGTAACTATGTGATGTACAGTTGGGTTCAGTAACTACGTGATGTACAGTTGGATTCAGTAACTATGTGATGTACAGTTCAGGTCAGTAACTACGTGATGTACAGTTGTGTTCAGTAACTACGTGATGTACAGTTGTGTTCAGTAACTATGTAAAGTATAGTTCAGGTCAGTAACTACGTAATGTACAGTTGGGTTCAGTAACTATGTAAAGTATAGTTCAGGTCAGTAACTACGTAATGTACAGTTGGGTTCAGTAACTATGTGATGTACAGTTGGATTCAGTAACTACGTGATGTACAGTTCAGGTCAGTAGCTATGGGATGTATAGTTGGATTCAGTAACTACGTGATGTACAGTTCAAGTCAGTAACTATGTGATGTGCAGTTGGATTCAGTGACTACGTGATGTACAGTTGGATTCAGTAACTATGTGATGGACAGTTGGGTTCAGTAACTACGTGATGTACAGTTGGATTCAGTAACTACGTGATGTACAGCTGGATTCAGTAACTAGATTTCTAGATTGCGACTTTAACGAGAATGATCATTGTAAATTTAATTACCTATCTCAAGTCTAGTAGTTGAAACAAAATGTTGCTATTTCTGATCGTGTCAGCTTACAGAATTCAATGTGTCAGACTTCGCGTAACGATCTGTTACATTTATCTTGGTCGTTATTAATGCTGCGAGAGTCGTCTCTAAACAAGTTGTACCCCTGTAATATAATAACACTGAAGTCATCTTGTATCTGCTTAGAAACGTTGGTCCTGGTCGACTTCATAACCAAATATTGTATTGTATCCTAACGATGTTTTCATTCTTTACCTGGCCTACTTTTCTTGGTTCACTTGCCTGTTTAACTACGCTCGTCTCCGTTTCCTCCCTCCTTCCTACGTGAGAAGAAACATTAACAAGTACTAATGTAATAATTATTTCTGAGAGATAATTAAAATAAATAAATTATCCCTTCTCCCCTACACCCTCAAAAGGACATTCGTAATGAACACTTATTTATTTTGACTTTTCGTTTTATTCACATTGCTGGTTTTATCACGATTCCAAATCCCCAACTATTTCCCAGCATCCTTAGAGGTAAGTAATAATTTATGTTAATAAAAGTCATGTTAACGTGGCGTATCTACAAGTCAAAATATACTGACATATTTACTCATGACTATGGATTAACAGAGTTCGATCCAAGTCAATTTGGGGGACGAGAGTAGACCTTGAACAAGCGGAATGATGGATTTATGAACCAGGGGTCAGACAATCAGTTCAAAACATTAAAACAAAACATTTGAAAATTACGATGTTTCTAAGTGACAGAGTGAGAGACCACAATAAAAAAACACAACTTGACATTGAACCCAAAGGTTTAAAATAAACTCTTTTATACCATGAATACCGTATGTTAATCTGTAACATCCGGCATGAACATCTTAGATAAAGTTCTGGTGAGTTGCTATGTAAGAATAACGTGTACTAGTGACAAACACTGTATATCAAGTGTTACTGTGTACATGTGAAGTGTTTACTAGTGACGAACACTGTATATCAAGTGTTACTGTGTACATGTGAAGTGTTTACTGGTGACAAACACTGTATATCAAGTGTTACTGTGTACATGTGAAGTGTTTACTAGTGACAAACACTGTATATCAAGTGTTACTGTGTACATGTGAAGTGTTTACTAGTGACGAACACTGTATACCAAGTGTTACTGTGTACATGTGAAGTGTTTACTAGTGATAAACACTGTATATCAAGTGTTACTGTGTATATGTGAAGTGTTTACTAGTGACCAACTAACGTAAAACATCTTCCATCATCAACTTAGATAAAACATCTTCCATCACCAACTTAGATAAAACATCTTCCATCATCAACTTACATAAAACATCTTCCATCATCAACTTACACAAAACATCTTCCATCACAACTTACATAAAACATCTTCCATCATCAACTTACACAAAACAT
>NW_013676362.1:13453-17986 GCF_000517525.1 Limulus polyphemus
GGTGTACAGTGGTTAACCTCCATCTTTAACTTGGTAACAAAGTAGTTATTACTTTCTCTGGGTATACAGTGGTTAACCTCCATCTTTAACTTGGTAACAAAGTAGTTATTCCTTTCTCTGGGTATACAGTGGTTAACCTCCATCTTTAACTTGGTAACAAAGTAGTTATTCCTTTCTCTGGGTATACAGTGGTTAACCTCCATCTTTAACTTGTAACTTGGTAACAAAGTAGTTATTCCTTCCTCTGGGTATACAGTGGTTAACCTCCATCTTTAACTTGTAACTTGGTAACAAAGTAGTTATTACTTCCTCTGGGTATACAGTGGTTAACCTCCATCTTTAACTCGTAACTTGGTAACAAAGTAGTTATTCCTTTTTCTGGGTATACAGTGGTTAATCTCCATCTTTAACTTGGTAACAAAGTATTTATTCCTTTCTCTGGGTATACAGTGGTTAACCTCCATCTTTAACTTGGTAACAAAGTAGTTATTCCTTTCTCTGGGTATACAGTGGTTAACTTTCATTTTTCCGTGAGAACTTGGTAGCCAAGAGATGGTTGCTGTTTTCCGTCTGGGTACTAGGGTGGGGCAATGTGAAGGTCACGTTTAGAACAAAAGCTGGTTTAGAGTGATTAACAGCACGCGGACTTTGGCAAGCTAAGATAGAACCTTGTTCAACCATGGACTTTTTGTAAGACTTATCCTCGAATCAAGTCCAGTGCTGTTTTTAATACGAAGTCCTTGGTCTTGTTCCTTAGACTCTTTTCAGTTCCCGTGAAGTCATCTTATAGCATAAATAAATTTTCCACTGTTGAATACGTTCACTCATGTAGATTCCCGACGTTTCAAAACAAAACTCGAAAAGAACAATTAAATTAATTAAGGAAGTCAAATCAATGCTGGGAATATTTGTTATAATTGTTACAGTTGTGTCTGTCATGAAAACCAGTCCACACAGACTTTACTATCTGATTGCTGTAAAGCCTTTAATGTAGGCCTCTAATTAGTATGGAAAGCCAGCAAATGGTATCAAAACTACCTATACAGTGCCCGTGTGTGATATGTGTCTACTGTCTTCGTGCTGCATTAGTTTTTTCAGAAGGCCGTGTTACTGACCTAGTCATCTATCTGTTTTTGTTGGATAGTATCAACAAAAAAAAACTATCTTTATCAAACAGGTGGTTTATCTATAAATAATCTACCTGAACAATTTCAAATGAGGTGTATTTAATTAAAGTTAGTGAAGAAAAAATAAAAGATCCTATTACAAACCCTTAGAAATATCATAATATCAACGTCATACAAGTTAGCCCTGTTTCTCGTTCCTAATTTAACGTCCATTTATAGCCTAAGTTATTTAATTATTCCTAGCGTTGCCCCAAGGGTTAAACATTTGTCGGGGTTCGTTTCAAACTTACTGCCAGGTGCCAGGCAAGTATTAGCCGGAATCTTCTTAGACCCCGGCAAAACAGGATAAAAAACAAAAAATCGGAACGAATGATATTATCGTAACTCTTGCGAGTTGGTTTTACCGTGTACGATCTCTCCAACTGCAAGATAACCAATCCACGCCTTCATTTACAGCGCCCAGGAGTAGCTGTACCAGGAGATGGCCCCTTCACTAAGTAATGGTTCGACAGGAGAGGAAAAGTTATTAAAAGTTCACCAAGAACCTACTGTCGACATTTCCTTCCGAACAACTGGATTGGTTGATTTTCTTGAAAGTTATAGGTAAAATCATAAGAAGAATGAAAAAAACTGGATCATTTACTACAACTGGATCATTTACCATTAGATCATTTACCACAACTGGATCATTTACCACAGCTGGATCATTTACCACAACTGGATCATTTTACCACAACTGGATCATTTACTACAACTGGATCATTTACCACAACTAGATCATTTACTACAACTGGATGATTTACCACAACTGGATCATTTACCACAACTGGATCATTTACCACAACTAGATCATTTACTACAACTGGATCATTTACCATAACTGGATCATTTACCACAACTGGATCATTTACCACAACTGGATCATTTACCACAACTGGATCATTTACTACAGCTGGATCATTTACCACAACTGGATCATTTTACCACAACTGGATCATTCTGGATTATCATATTATCTTGATATTATTTCATATTACATTTATTTAATTTACACTACATGGAATATCAAGTTTTCCTAAAATTGAGAGTCTTAATTTATTATTTAATATATTTTTTTTATTATTTTAAGGGTTGTTGTTTTCTAGCACAAGGCTACACAATTGGCTATCTGCACTCTGCCCACCACGGGAAATCGAACTTCGGATTTTTGCGTCGTAAGTCAGTAGACTCACTGGGAACCTTTATTTTAAGAGGTTTTCAATTCAGGCTTATAAAACTTTTAGTTTTGTTTATGAGATGGTAGACCATAAAACATTTATTTTCAAATTGTCATTTCAATAGCAATTCTTAATTCGTTTAAAACAGGGTACAAAAGTCCACGGTTTGCTCTTGTATATAAATGTAAAGTTTTTTTGTTCTTTTCGTAGACTTGCTAGTAGGGGAGCGGGACCTGTTATCAGAGCAGTGACGAGTTTTGTGATGGATTAACCGAGGTGACAGGATGAGGATTTCTTTCTTTAACCTGTTGGACTATCTCTGGTTCACTCCAACGATTATTTGTCAGGAGAGAAAATTAAGATCTGTATCTTTAAACACTTTGAAGAGATAACGTCATTCATAGAACGGCTGTTACGACGCTTAGTTAAACAGCAGCAATCAACATCGTCAGCTTCCAAGACACAGAAAGCAGCGACACCTATGTGAAAAGTAGTTGAACAGTCTGCGTACTAAGAAATAAATAGATATATATTAATATTTATAACCCTTTTCAGTCCAGTCTGATTTTTTTTAAACGTGTGTATCCTATATCTTGCTTTTTCTTCCGTTTAGGCGCTACGAAAAAATAATAATATTTCAAGTTATTTTGTATAAAAGAACAAAAGACAGTAAGTTATTTATTTCATCCTGTTGTTGTACACGGTACCTTGAACCTCCAGAGTTTCCAGCTGTTCATATGCATACCAACATCATGGCGGGAGATGATGAAAACATAATAGACGCTAAAAATATCATCCCTTGATGATAGACGCAAAAAATATCATCCCTTGATGATAGACGCTAAAAATATCATCCCTTGATGATAGACGCTAAAAATATCATCTCTTGATGATAGACGCTAAAAATATCATCCCTTGATGATAGACGCTAAAAATATCATCCCTTGATGATAGACGCTTTACATATCATCCCTTGATGATAGACGCTTTACATATCATCCCTTGATGATAGACGCAAAAAATATCATCCCTTGATGATAGACGCTAAAAATATCATCCCTTGATGATAGACACTAAAAATATCATCCCTTGATGATAGACGCTAAAAATATCAGCCATTGATGATAGACGCTAAAAATATCATCCCTTGATGATAGACGCTAAAAATATCAGCCCTTGATGATAGACGCTAAAAATATCGGCCCTTGATGATAGACGCTCAACATATCATCCCTTGATGATAGACACTAAAAATATCATCCCTTGATGATAGACGCTAAAAATATCATCCCTTGATGATAGACGCTAAAAACATCAGCCATTGATGATAGACGCAAAAAATATCAGCCATTGATGATAGACACTAAAAATATCATCCCTTGATGATAGACGCTAAAAGTATCATCCCTTGATGATAGACACTAAAAATATCATCCCTTTTCCTAATTCGTTAATAGTTTTTAACCAGTTGTTAATGTTGTCCATCTTCTAATCTTCCTGACTTCCACGGGACCGCTACCTGGAGTATATGGTACTTGTTGCTCTACCAAGGTTTGTGACTTCTACGGGACCGCTACCTGGAGTATATGGTACTTGTTACTCTACCGAGGTTTCTGACTTCCACGGGACCGCTACCTGGAGTATATGGTACTTGTTACTCTACCAAGGTTTCTGACTTCCACGGGACCGCTACCTGGAGTATATGGTACTTGTTACTCTACCAAGGTTTGTGACTTCCACTGGACCGCTACCTGGAGTATATAGTACTTGTTACTTTACCAAGGTTTGTGACTTCCACTGGACCGCTACCTGGAGTATATGGTACTTGTTACTTTACCAAGGTTTGTGACTTCCACTGGACCGCTACCTGGAGTATATAGTACTTGTTACTTTACCAAGGTTTGTGACTTCCACGGGACCGCTACCTGGAGTATATAGTACTTGTTACTTTACCAAGGTTTCTGACTTCTACGGGACCGCTACCTGGATTATATGTACTTGTTACTCTACCAAGGTTTGTGACTTCCACGGGACCGCTACCTGGATTATATGTACTTGTTACTCTACCAAGGTTTGTGACTTCCACGGGACCGCTACCTGGAGTATATGTACTTGTTACTCTACCAAGGTTTGTGACTTCCACGGGACCGCTACCTGGATTATATGTACTTGTTACTCTACCAAGGTTT
>NW_013676363.1:0-7550 GCF_000517525.1 Limulus polyphemus
GATAGCCATTATGTAGCTTTGTGCTTAAATACAAACAAAATACAAAAAAAACAAAATTGGACGAAATAGCCCCCCAGTGGCACAGCGGTAATGTCTGCGGACTTACAACGCTAGAATCCGGGTTTCGATACCCGTGGTGGGCAGAGGACAGATAGCCATTATGTAGCTTTGTGCTTAAATACAAACAAAATACAAAAAAAAATTGGACGAAATAACAACTCGGGTTAAAAACAAATTATAATTATTACAAAAAAAAAAGAAGTTAAAGAATGGACGACATTGCCCTCTCTAAAAGTCAATTAATGTTAACCTATGAAAATTCTTAGTGAAACATTTAAGATAGGGCACCTTTCAAACAGCACATTTTATCTACTGTTTCAAGTTCTAATGATGTCCTCTAAGCTCCATTGTCAAGTATTCCCGGATAATTCGTAAAGTTAATTAACAACAAATACTTTCCTCTGATTTTAATTAGCTTTTTAAAGTCAAGAATGTCTTGTTTCCAGCATATATTTCTCTTCCTAACATAAACATTTTTTGTATCCCTGCTCATTATAAGTTGAGGATGCCTGTGTTTGTATAATATATTCTTCATGAGGAGTCAGCAAGTTAAAGATATTTAACATAAACAGTTTCTCCTGTCTCTGTTTGTTATAAGTTGAGGATTCCTGTGTTTCTATAATATATTTCTCTTGAGGAGTCAGCTAGTTAAATATATCTAATATAAACAGTTTCTCCTGTCTCTGTTTGTTACAAGTTGAGGATGCCTGTGTTTGTATAATATATTCTTCATGAGGAGTCAGCTAGTTAAAGATATTTAGCATAAACAGTTTCTCCTGTCTCTGTTTGTTACAAGTTGAGGATTCCTGTGTTTGTATAATAACAAACAGAGACAGGAGAAACTGTTTATATTAGATATAAGTAACCATGTACTTGATCCCTGGTGAGATATACAAGTTGAGAGTTTCTATGTTTATATACCATATCTCACCAGGGATCAAGTACATGGTTACTTATATCTAATATAAACAGTTTCTCCTGTCTCTGTTTGTTACAAGTTGAGAATTTCTATGCTTATATACCATATCTCACCAGGGATCAAGTACATGGTTACTTATATCTAATATAAACAGTTTCTCCTGTCTCTGTTTGTTATAAGTTGAGGATTCCTGTGTTTCTATAATATATTCTTCATGAGGAGTCAGCTAGTTAAAGACATCTAACATAAACAGTTTCTCCTGTCTGTGTTTGTTACAAGTTGAGGATTCCTGTGTTTGTATACTATATCTCACCAGGGATCAAGTACATGGTTACTTATATCTAATACGGAAAACTGCTTTTGTTATTCTTCAAGGTTCCACTAATGCTTCCATCAGATATATCTCACGAAGAGTCCACTCCAATTGTCTAAGTCAAACGTTTGTAATCAGTCCTTCTAATCAGTAAATCTCATCAAAGCACCACCACCAACTGAGAGGTAATTTCAGACTTTTCAAGAGTAATAATTCTCCCTTTTCTACGTCGAAGCTACTCAGAAGATGTATTACGCCTTTCATAGATTATGACAGAATCCAACAGGGGGGGGGTGTTACCGTTACTGTGAGAAGACATCGTGGTTGTCATCCATCGTTGTATTGATTGAATTGACGGATATATATATAGAAGTTGTGATGGTGCCCAGAGTAAGCTTAAGTGAACAGTATTGAAGCATAATGTAGAAATAGAGCAGGATTCCTTAGAAGATCTGATAACTTGTTATGTAGAGAAATATCTTTAATTTCCGTTTCTAAACAATTGTATCGTTCTCGGATAGCAGCCTGTATGATCACTTAAGTTGAATTATTTATTATGTTACAACTAGACACTAATAAGCTTATATCCCATGTGTTAAGCGTTGTTCTGCTGACATCTTTAAGGATGTCTTGAAAAGGATCGTGCCTGTGTTGGTATTCGTCTAGATTCGATCCTGGGTCCTCTTGATAGAGATGCTCGTGTTCTACTCGCTTGTTTTACGTTCTCTCATTAGGAATTTGTGTTCGTTTGTTGTTAAGCAAGAAGATACAAAATAGGTGTCGATACGAGAATTTTAACGTTATAATCTCTCACTCAGAATTACCCCTGAGCCACCAGGAGGACATTAGGACTTGGATCAACTAGCTTATTTAAATGATTTCAAAAACGTCTGTATTGATTTTGCTGATTTCTATGCTAGGTTCATTGAGTAAATTAACAGTTAGTTGAATGTAACAGGCATCATTCATCATTATTCTTCTACTGGTTGAATGTAATAGGCATTTTTCATCATTATTCTTCTACTGGTTTAATGTAACAGGCATCTTTCATCATTATTCTTCTACTGGTTGAATGTAACAGGCATCTTTCATCATTATTCTTCTACTGGTTGAATGTAACAGACATCTTTCATCATTATTCTTCTACTGGTTGAATGTGTACTGGTTGAATGTAACAGACATTTTTCATCATTATTCTTCTACTGGTTGAATGTAACAGACATCTTTCATCATTATTCTTGTACTGGTTGAATGTAACAGACATTTTTCATCACTATTCTTCTACTGGTTGAATGTATCTGACATCTTTCATCATTATTCCTCTACTGGTTGAATTATGTGTCTTAGTAGCCCTAAGACATTGTAAGATCCACATCTTTACACTGCGTTTCCTGTATATCTCTTCTAGTATATGAGTTATGTATCTTGGCAACCCTCAAGTCAAAGAATAGGAAGGAATTGGTTATCATTTTCTATTTTCATTGTGAATTGTATCACAGAATGTTGTCTGGTTCATGAATTATTGAATATTGTGTGGAGTGAGTGACTACTGTATTTTCAACATATCTAAGCCTTACTTTGAATGGCAGAATATCTATTTTGAAAATGTTAACTCCAAAATGCTATATGTAGATTTTACTGAGTACTGGTGCTAGGCCTTCTAGTTGTTGACAGTGTTTATCTTCACGCTGGAAGTAGGTTGGGATGACAGAGAAGGTTGTGCTCTGTTGTCGTGGAGATTGTCACTTGCGTGTGTTCTTTAACAGTTCTATCGCGTTCGTATTGTTAGTGGAGAACTTGTATCGTGTCAGGGGGTTGAAGCTCATCATTTGAAGCGATATTGGTCACTTTTATAATCTCTGCATAGTGAACAGAGTTCCTAACATCTGAAGATGTTTTACCTATTGATGGTGCTGTTACATCTACCAGATCTCGAGCTAATATGACATGGTGAGTCTCCATTATTAACTATAGACCAGAGAGGATAGACTTGTTTAGGAATCTTAGGAAACGATATATGTCTGAGGAGGCACTGTTTTGTATTAATTATTTGGTTGTTTCTGTTCTAATTTCTTTCAGATGTTTGTGAGAAGTTGGTTAATTCTTTGTCTCTGTGTCAACAGTTTGTTAAACGTGATATTCGCGTATTGGTTTTAAACTAGAAGTTGATGGAGTTTTCCTATTTGTCAAAGACTGCATTAGATTGGCAACCAAAATATTTTAGGGTATTTATTTAACCTAACCTCTGATATAAGTAACTTCATCAAGTTTCAAGTTATTAATCCAAGTTAGACCAGTGACTACATGTGTAGTCATGCTTTTTTAAAACGATTATATTGTCCCAGATTGCAATTTCAAATAAACTTCAAAGGTTGTTCTGTTGAAAGATAGCAAAAACTCTGGTTTAAAAGATTCTTTGAACCAGTACTAAAAGTTTTAAAATGCTGAGTCAAAAAAAAATATTCGAAGATTTCCAACTGTCCTTAAAATTATACGGCCTGGGACTTCTTTTGGTCATTTTTACACTCTACACTTAGTATATCGAAATACTGAAATTAAAGAAGTATAATAATTGTCCAGGTAGCTTTTTATGAAAGACCAGATGTATAATCATTGGTCAAATAAGGTTTGGAATTACATGCTGGAATGGTAACTCGGTCGTTACATTATGTAGCAATGGTGTTGGAGTAGAACTTGTTGTCCAAGCGAAGCACTGGGTTTGATGCAAGGGCCAAGTAACTGTGTAACTGTACCACAACCAGTCTTAGTGAAGTATTACAATGCTATAATGGGAGGAGTTGATCTTATTAGAATTACGGCCACACTTTAAAGGAAAAAGTGGCACTGGCCTATGATGGTAAATTCTTTAAAAACTGGTTTCGCGTACTGCTGTCGCTTATTCCAGATTTCAAGCTGCACAGGTGTTAGTCAGAAGGATTTTCGGAGAATCTTTGTTCAAATCATGGTAAAGCAGCCATCTCCAAGACCCTTCGCACTCTCAAGACCTGGTCAGTATTCTGAAGTCGCCACCGAAGTTCGGTAGCAGCGGTCAGACAATGTGCATACAGTAAGAAAAAAGTGTCGCGTGCAGTGTATTAGGTGCAAGAAACCTCTTCATATTAACATGTACTTCCAGATTTTACATGAAGTGGAGAGATTTATATAACCTGAAGGACAAAAATGAGAACTGTTTAAAACTTTGGTCAGTGAGATTTATTATTTTTATTACAAGATGTAGTAGTACTTTTCAATATAACAACATAATAAGTTGTGCACTAAATGTACGTGTTTTATCTTTAGTTTATATACGAATTTGACCGACGACTTTATATGTAGTCATTTCTGATTTCTAGAAACTAAAGAAGGACTTAAGCTATGAAAATGAAATTTGGAACAATTAATCAGGGTCACAAAACGTAAGTGTACTAAATTTGAAGGTATTTGGACTTGGTGTGGTCTTTAATTGGTTAAGCTAGCTTAACCTATAGAACAAGTTATTTGCGCCAAATCTCAAGTTACTAAGCTAGCCTAACATTCAGAACGGGATAGTCTTGGGAACTCTCAAGTTATTAAGCTAGCCTAACCTTCAGAACGAGATAGTCTTGGGAAATCTCAAGTTCTTAAACTAACCTAACGTTCCAGACAAGTTTATACCTGGCTAATAAATCATAAAAATCTGGGCTGCATATCTGGGTTACATTTCTAATTAAAATATTCTAGTTTTCAGTTGCCTACAATTACCGTATTGGCCCGATTATAAGGCGATGTTTTTGATTAATAATTAAGCTGTAAAATTCATAGTCGCCTTATAATTGTGGCCGATTACAGGTATTCCTGAATGTTCAAATAGCATCGGTCAATGCATGCGCGCCAGATGTTCGCTCAAAGTCATTGCTAATTCTTGCAATTAATTCAGTTACAGTGTTGATGTTGCGAATCTAAAAAGGTCGTTATGGAACTTTTTCTCCCATGTTTTCTGGAAATAGAGTCGCCTTACATTCGAGATCGCCTTATAATCAGACCAATACGGTACTTAAAAACACGTCACACCAAATTCGTAGTAACCAATCCAGTTATATATATATATATATAACTTCCAGTGTCCTCAAGATATTTCAGAACGATCAAAGCTGGGTGAAAGCAAACCACCTATTAAGAAGTAATACGGAAAAGCCACCACGATCGAGATATGATGAGCGTATCCTAAAAAGTCCAGTTGCTCGATATGCCTGTTCAAGTTGTGATGCCAGATACTTAGCACATGCCACTCGTCTCCACCACCCTCACTGATTATCAACAAAGCTCGTTCCTCTCGAGCTATTGGATCGGAACATATCAGAAAGGCTCAAGTCGACCATTGCATTGTTAGTTAACCGTGAACGTGTACTGCTGCAGAGATTCAATCCCCTAGTGAGTGAATTCTGACATCGTGCCTTTGGACGTTTTTCAGCTAGCAGTTCCACTATATCTGTCTACTTATAAGTAATAAAACGATAGTCTGATATTTCTAGCAACCTCTTAAGCTACACAAAGCGAAATATAGATAAATAAGGGGGGATGAAAACTTGTTTAATTTTAGTTATGTGTTTCTTCGCAATACCGTGCAAAAAGCTTAATTCACTGTTAACAAGATAAAGTTAGAATTCCACACACATAGCCTCAGATTTCATCCCTTTAGAAATTATCATTTTATACTATACCCCACTGATCAAAATCTATTAAGCCTAAGATACCAGTTATAATAGACGCACAACAGCAGTACTAACCAAACCGTGATAACCCTAAAATACTGGTTATAATTCACCCACTAAAGCCGCACTGACCAAATCATGTTAAACCTAAAATACTGATTTTAATGTATGCATTAAAGCCGTGCTGACTAAACCATGTTAACCCTAAAATACTGGTTTAAATTCACCCATTAAATCTGTCCTGACCACACCGTGTTAAACCTATAATACTGATTTTAATTCATCCACGAAAACTGCACTGACTAAACCTTATTAAAACAATGCCCTTTATGCTGTAATAAGTATCTATTCATCGTTATATCTGTTTATAATTTGCGCGAAATTCAAAAACAAACTGTTTATAATTGAACAGACCTGCCTTTTAATCTAGCGAAGATACAGAGATTAGAGCAGAATTCCTCTCTAAGTTTTATCATTTGTTGTGTTATTTACCTGGAGTTATCAACGAAACTGGCGTTTATATCGTTTTTATTTAAAAATATAACGCTCTATTTCTTTTTGCGGAGTTGAAAACAATTCTTGTACGTGCCTATGAAACTATCTTTTCTACTTACACTGCGCTGTGACTGTCGAGTCTGCACAACAATTTAAGAAAGTCTACTGGTTTGCGGAATAAGATTTCTGAACGTGCAATAAATGATTTATTAAGTGTGTGTGTGTGTGAGAAAAGTAGAAGACAGGTGGGCGTGACGAAACTAGAAGATCAGATTCGCTGGCGTGAGATTTGTATTAAGTCTTAAACACAGATATAATCTCTTAATATAGCCTTAAATATAAGTGTTAACTCTTAATATAGCCTTAAACCCAGGTGTAATCTCTTAAAATATTCTTAAACCCAGGTGTAATGTTTAGTTATAGCCTTAAATTCTGTTGTACTCCAATACAATAATTATAAACCTAAGTTTAATATCTTTTTGCAATAACCTTAAACCCAGGTGTATAATATTTTCAATAGTCTTAAACCCATGTATGTAATCTCTTGCAATAGTTTTAAACCCAGATGTAATCTCTTGATACAGTCTTAAATCAAGAGGTAATCAAATATCATAACCTTAAACTTAGTTATTCTTCATTGATGAGCCTTAAATCAGGTTTAATATCTTAGTATAGCCTTAAACCCAGGTGTAATCGCATGCTAGAGTTCCCTCACGCGTGCGTTGTCCTTCCATACCGTGTAATAAATCAAAACTAAAATCACCTCAACACAAAAACCATTAGGGTTCTCCTTTGAGCAACGAAACTCCATGTTTGTAAATAATTCTATTACTCGAATTGGTTTTGTTACAATTCTTTAGTCCTTGTTACCGTGGAAGGGAAGATCGACGCTAAAACAATAATTCAAAAGACAGAACTTACTACATAACAGTGTGACAAATAAGGCGTGCTTCTACAAAAAACAAGCTCTTTTTAATTATCGTCCCTAATTGTATTTTTTTTATGTTCTCCGTGGTTAGGCTTCATCTGCAATGCCATTAAAAGGTAACTTTGTTTGTTTTTGTTTTTTGAA
>NW_013676363.1:8550-11763 GCF_000517525.1 Limulus polyphemus
GGGCCTAAAAGTTAAGAAGGACTCCAAACGGTTTCTTTTCTCAGTCTGATTTTACGATGGTGAAAATGCTTACACGTTTCGAAAGGTCATTTGTCAGGTAAACCGTTGTGGTTACACAACCAGGACCAGCATGGCTAAGTGGGTCTACAGATCAGAGGGTCCGGAGTTGGATCCATGATGTCGTTAAACCTACTCCAATTTTATAAAAGCAACAGTCAATTCCGTTATTTGGTTTTATTCAAAGAGCCAGACACCTTTGTGACGGTGGGTGCTGCCAACTAGTTGCCTTCCGATTGTTCAGCAATTCAACATTAGAAACAACTGTATCTGAAGAATAAGGGATTTTGACCTTCTCGTTTAGCCTACTGTTCAGGTGAACAAACAAATAATCTTTCTGGCCATCTACTTTCAAATCAGGGACGGCATTACCTTAACCCTCGGAGTCTCTGCCCTATCTGTTCAGTCCACATGCCGGTCAGTTTGAAAACTCCTTTATACAAGTGATGTTTCGATGTACTTGGAATACCGCTTATTTTCCACTTTCTTTTGTTCTTTACAATGTATGAAGAACTGATGAACCATCTGAAAAAAAAACCTACATCAGATCGACTAACTTCCAAGGCCTCGGGTGACATTCTTTGAAAACATTGCTCATTAATGTTACGTATCTCCCAAACGTCTGATGACTCAATTACTTCGTTTAAAGAGAATTAATCTCACTGGTCAGGTTCTTATTTACGACGACAACCGACGAGAGAATGAAATGAGTCAACAAATTTTTTATCCAACAGTTCTTCACAATTTGATTGATCTTTCAAGAATATCTTCATTCAAAATCTAGAAAAACAACAACAATAATAAGGCCTAAGATTAATTGATATAAAGGGGGAAATGGTTCAATAATAAGGCCTAAGATTAACTGATATAAAGGGGGAAATGGTTCAATAATAAGGCTTAAGATTAACTGATATAAAGGGGGAAATGGTTCAATAATAAGGCCTAAGATTAATTGATATAAAGGGGGAAATGATTCAAAACGTAAAGTTAGCAGGATTGTTTGTTAGGGCCTGCCATGACCTGGTGGTTACTGGTTCGAATTCAATCCCTGAAAATGTTTGCGCTTTGAGCCGTTGAGGCGTTATAATGTGACGTTAAATCCCATAATTCGTTAGTAAAGAGTAGTCCAATGTTGGCGGTGGTGGTGTTGAGTAGGCCCACCAAACATGCTCGCCCTTTCAGCCGTGGGGGCGTTATAATGTGACGTTAAATCCTATAATTCGTTAGTAAAGAGTAGTCCAATGTTAGCGGTGGTGGTGTTGACTAGGCCCGGCATGGTCAGGTGGTTAGGGGGCGCTCGACTCGCATTCTGAGGGTCGCTGGTTCGAATCCCCGCCCCACCAAACATGTTCGCCCTTTAAGCCGTGGGGGCGTTATAATGTGACGGTCAATCTCACTATTCGTTGGTAAAAGAGTAGCCCAAAAGTTGGCGGTGGGTAGTGATGACTAGCTGCCTTCCCTTTGGCCTATCATTTTAAAATTAGAGTCAGCTAGTGCAGAGATCCGTAGAGTAGCTTTGTGTGGAATTCAAAACAAAAAAAAACCGTTTGTTTTGACCTTAAGACAAAGTTTTCGAATACGGTACCAGATTGTGGTAAAAAAAAAAAAAGTGGAAACAGAATAAAACTCTTCTGTTCAGCATGTTTTACCGGTCACAAAATATTTGCACTGAATAATTGGAAATTATCAAACGTTCCCTGATTTCTTGTAAACGTTACTTGTCCACTAAGTTTCTTGGTATTAAACTCGGAACTCCACAAAAAGGTTGATCCTTTCAAGACCTCTGATTACTTCCTGAGCTATCTCGTGAATAGTAAAGAGGTTATATGACTAAGCAAAGTCCTCATGTGACTCTCAAGGTCATCCTACGATTAGTAAATCTTCCTTTGACAACAAACTCGTCACGTGACGAGTGTCATTTTACTCCTGAAGAGAGAGAGAGAGAGACTTGAACTCCAACAGAAGAGTGTTGTTACTTTTCCACAAAACAAAGAATTGGTATAAACTAAGCATCAACGCATGTAGTTATTTTATGAAATTGAAGGGGGGGGGGGTGCTCTTTTGTGTGAAAACATTTTTAAAAGGAATCAAAAACAACGTTTTGTTTTTAAATTCATCAAGAGAAATGAAGTGAAAGTTGTCACGCAAGAGATTAAGACATCTTTTCTTTTTGTACAAACGTAAAAAAACAAAAACAAAAACAAATCGCGTTTAAAGTAATTCATGAAGGAAATGCGTTTGTTTTTGTTTTTTTCGGTGAGGGGGGTTGGGAGGTTCTTAACCAGAAAACAGAGACCGGTATTGAGAGACTTTGAAGTCGATAAATGGCACAGCACGTTACTGAAACGTAGCGTTTTTCTCACCCCCCTTCAATCCCCGAAAGAAAATTCTCGATTTCAAGAGATCTATAACACTTAAAATCTGGAAAAAAAAACACACAAAAAAAAAAACAAACAGCCGATTTGAACTTCGAGTAAGAGAAAAAAAAAGGCCTTTGTATTATCTATACAATAGACATTCTCACAAAGTATAAGTATTTGAACATCATTGAAAGCCATTAATTTTTACGGAATGAACAATGAGAAGTCACCTGAAAAATTTGTTCAGTGAACAGAACATTTTTTTTCTTTGAGAAACATTAAATTCTTCTAGAATTAAGTGAAAGCTCGGATTGATTCAACAATTATTTCGACTACTACAGCTATTTATCGCTGATCAAATATTATAACTTCGATTGTAATTCCTCTCCAAAGATTTAATGATTCTTTCTTTAAATATATATATATATATATTTATTAATAAGAGCATAGGCGTTATATTAGTCTAACCACCAATAGCCATCCAGTTACTCGGTGGTAAGTCTCTGGACTTATGATGATGATGCTAAAAATTGGGTTTCGATAGCCGTAGTGGCCACGACACAGAGAGCCCATTCGTGTCGCTTTGTGTTTAACAACGATCAAACATACAGACTCTAGATCAAACTGTTTGTTTCTTTCTTGAATTTCGGGCAAAGCTACAAACATACAGACTCTAGATCAAACTGTTTGTTTCTTTCTTGAATTTCGGGCAAAGCTACAAACATACAGACTCTAGATCAAACTGTTTGTTTCTCTCTTGAATTTCGGGCAAAGCTACACGAGGGCTACCTGCGCT
>NW_013676363.1:12567-14219 GCF_000517525.1 Limulus polyphemus
GCGAGTCGAGCGCCCTAACCACCTGGCCATGTCAACTACATTATGCAGCGCAAAGAAGTGGCCGCAAAAGGTAACAGTCACTCTTATTTTAGTTCTTTCAATAAAAGTTACAAGGAACCACGATCAGTAATTAATGAAAGTATCTTTTTTTTTGTGCAACGCGTTGAGATCCCAGTAGTAATTAGTTGAAGTAATTGTATTGTTTACTTATTTGTGTTTACATCATTTTCTGTGGCTCGTATCTTATCAGGGACCCCGAAACCAATAAACTTGGGACCCACGAGCATAAAAAGGTTTAGAAAGATCTTTGTTTGACAAGACTGATGAGGACGCCAGCAGAAGTCCTATAGTTTTTTTTTTGTTGTTTTTTACTTTTCCTTGTGCGGGATTAATCGGTTGTTGGTTGTGATCTTTGCTAAGAAAGAAACTCTGAAGTGGTGAATGATATGAAACCGTGGCAGTTTAATAGATATTAAAGTAAAGAATTACCAAATAAGTTCTCTTATATTTATGATGTGTAAAAGATGTCACGACGTGTGAGAGATGTAAATGAAGATCTTGTTATTTGGTCACCTGAAGCTAGACAGTTTTCCCATTAGTTTGGGGTTTTCTCATGTTATTTGGCCATCTTTAGTTTATCTCTTGTTATTTGGTCACCTGAAGCTAGACAGTTTTCCCATTAGTTCCGGGTTTCCTCATGTTATGTGGCCATCTTTAGTTTATCTCTTGTTATTTAGCTACCTGAAGCTAGACAGTTTTCCCATTAGTTTGGGGTTTTCTCATGTTATTTGGCCATCTTTAGTTTATCTCTTGTTATTTAGCTACCTGAAGCTAGACAGTTTTCCCATTAGTTTCCGGGTTTCCTCATGTTATTTGGCCATCTTTAGTTTATCTCTTGTTATTTAGCTACCTCAAGCTAGACAGTTTTCCCATTAGTTTCGGGTGTTCTCAAGTAATTTGGCCATCTTTAGTTTATCTCTCGCTATTTGGTTACCTGAAGCTAGACAGTTTTCCCATTAGTTTGGGGTTTTCTCATGTTATGTGGCCATCTTTAGTTTATCTCTTGTTATTTGGTCACCTGAAGCTAGACAGTTTTCCCATTAGTTTCGGGTTTTCTCATGTTATTTGGCCATCTTTAGTTTATCTCTTGTTATTTGGTCACCTGAAGCTAGACAGTTTTCCCATTAGTTTCAATTGATTTTATATTACTTGATCATCCGAAGGTAAACAATGTGACTAGAATGATACCCTACAAAATATATAGTTTTTCAAGTCACTCGTAAATAAAAATTCAATTAACAAGATACGTTAAAAAAAAAAAGTTTCTTTAGTCTAACCAAACAGGTTTCCGACTGGATGACATCACAAGAACACGTGAAAACTGTAGAATTGTTCATGCATGTGACGTTATTTATTCTTCTCCTCAAAGAAAAAGAAAAATTTATTAAAGGTTTCTTTCTTCGTTATATTACATCTCACTTTTAGTGCACCCAATTCATTCTTCAACAGTTTCATATTTCAATATTTGCTTGTTTAATTTATTCTCGCTTGGAGTTAATTAAGTAAATCAGGCTATTCAATTAAGGTCGTTTCTTTTTCACGTAAAGGAAAAAAAAAAGGTTTTCTTTTACAGAAATTACAGATTGTAAGGC
>NW_013676363.1:14815-18052 GCF_000517525.1 Limulus polyphemus
TGCTCGCCCTTTCAGCCGTGGGGGCGTCATAATGTGACGGTCAATTCCACTATTCGTTGGTAAAAGAGTAGCCCAAGAGTTGGCTGGTGGGTGGTGATGACTAGCTGCCTTCCCTCTAGTCTTACACTGCTAAATTAGGAAAGGCTAGCGCCGATAGCCCTCGTGCAGCTTTGCGCGAAATTCAAAACAGACAAATTCGAAATGGAATAATTAACACATGTACGTTGTTGTTTTTCACAACGAAAAAAAACAAACACGATTTTCAACGTAAAACAAAATTTTAATTAACATTTAAAGGGAAGTGCTGTAGAAAGAATTTTCAATACAATATGATTTACTACATAAGTCTCGGTCTAGGTAAAAACTTGCTCTATAAGTAGGATTTTCCGCGTCTCTGTTTGTGAGATGTTACAGGTTGCTGTGAGGTTCCGGTTGAGCCAGTTTCAATTGAATTTGCCAGAGGAAGTCAAATAGATCCCCTTTGCCCCTAAGAGATGGAATTTAATTCGGAAAACGGTATGACGAACACTTCGAGTACAGCAGACGCTTAATTTTAAACTCCTTGAATTCGCAAGGTAGGACTTAATAAAATACGTGAAGCCAATGTCAACCGTTTAATTCCACGCGAAGTACGGATGGGCACCTTTGCGTCGGACGAGTGGATTTTGTGCTACGGCTCAAAATAATCGGAAAGGACGGCTCGCTTCCCATTTATAGGATTACCTTTATATTATAAAACTGTAAATGTTAATGAACGTTGTTTAGGCTAATTCATTAGTATTTTTTGTCGGTTTTTATATAGTCTGGCGTAACTTCAGGCTTAATTCTTCTGTTACAAAAGCGTTGGGGCACAGAGAATAACGTTGCGACCCGACGTTGCACGTGGTAACAACACAGATGATGTTTATTGAATTACTAAAATTCCGTTTCTGCAACACATAAGGAAAATAGAGTGGCTACGAAATTCTTTGGAACAAACCTAAGTGACAATAATTTTCAAGAATTTTTTGTTTTGTAATTTCCTGCAAATGTTTCACTAGAAAAAAGGGTAAACATTTAATTGCCTGAGAACGTTTTAAGCTCATCCGAGTGAAATTCACTACTTCGTGAAGTGAGTGAACCAAATTACTCTCTCTCTCTCTCTTTAAAGAAAGAACATTTTAATAAATCTCAAACATTAATGCATTTGTGTAAATCTTACGAACTTTGCAAAGTTTCAAACGTTGTGGATGAGTAGAAAAACAAGAGGAAATAAGCCAGCATTAACGTTCAGATCAAAAGATAAAACGGCACGGCACTTATCTTCTTTTCCTTTTATTATTCAGAAGAAACCTTCTTTAAGAAGCGGGAGATAATAAAAACCAAAACCAGAACTTGGCTGACAGACAACACGAGTCTATTTCAACTCCCGGATCTACTTTGCCTTCCGCGTGGTCGACTATTAAAAAGTGTTTTGTTTCACCCATGTTAATCTTGTTTCGTTTCTCTTTTAGTTTGTAGCTCGAAGTCGATAACTACTATAAAACCAGAAGCTTGAGAAGTCATTTTTTTTCCACCTCAACATCACTGAAATTCAATTATTTCATTGCTAAATTCCAGCTTCGATACTATACACAGCAGTAGTACGTGGAAAAGTGGCTCTTCCATGTGACATCTCCTCTCCCTCCGCCGATGACTCCGCAGCTCTCATCCTCTGGTACAAAGATGACTCCGCTCAGCCCATCTATACTCTGGACGCCAGGCGGGGTAACGTGGACCAGGCTCACCAGTCTTCCAGTCCTCAGTTGGAGAGTCGTGCCTACTTCAATATGATCAACAGACCAGCGTTTCTTCAGCTAGATCCTGTGGAGGAAGATGATGCAGGGGAGTACAGGTGTCGAGTGGATTTTCATTTTTATGTACCTATGATATTAGGTGTGTAACTATATAGTTTTATGTACCTATGATTTTAGGTGTGTAACTGTATAGTTTACCCTATGTACCTATGATATTAGGTGTGTAACTGTATAGTTTACCCTATGTACCTATGATATTAGGTGTGTAACTATATAGCTTTATGTACCTATGACTTTTAACGTGATGACAGTATTCACAGTCCGGGCTTTAGTTTTATGTACCTATGATATTGGGTGTGTAACTATATAGTTTACCCATATAGTTACACGCCTAATATCATAGGTAAAAACTA
Source organism: Limulus polyphemus (assembly GCF_000517525.1). Lineage (NCBI taxonomy): Eukaryota > Metazoa > Arthropoda > Merostomata > Xiphosura > Limulidae > Limulus > Limulus polyphemus. The sequence goes on from NW_013676363.1 coordinate 17,004, forward strand.
TATAGTTACACACCTAAAATCATAGGTACATAAAACTATATAGTTACACACCTAAAATCAAAGATACATAAAAACTATATAGTTACACACCTAAAATCATAGGTACATAAAACTATATAGTTACACACCTAAAGGCATAGGTACATAAAACTATATAGTTACACACTTAATATTATAGGTAAAAAACTATATAGTTACACATCTAATATCATAGGTACATAAATCTATATAGTTACACACCTAAAGTCATAGGTACATAAAACTATATAGTTGCACACCTAAAATCATAGGTACATAAAACTATGTAGTTACACACCTAAAATCATAGGTACATAAATCTATATAGTTACACACCTAAAGTCATAGGTACATAAAACTATATAGTTGCACACCTAAAATCATAGGTACATAAAACTATGTAGTTACACACCTAAAATCATAGGTACATAAAACTATATAGTTACACACCTAAAATCATAGGTACATAAAACTATGTAGTTACACACCCAATATCATTGGTACATAAAACTATGTAGTTACACACCTAATATCATAGATAAAAACTATATAGTTGCACACCTAAAATCATAGGTACATAAAACTATGTAGTTACACACCTAAAATCATAGGTACATAAAATCTATTAGTTACACACCTAATAGTTCAGGATAATACTTTTATAATTCTATAAATTTAATACAGATATTCATCTAGAGATATCAATTTAATAAGAACATTTGAAACACTGAGATGATAACAAAAACTGAACACCCGTCTTTACACCAACAGACGATGTTAGCACTTTCACTCTATTATCAATAACTAAAGAACCTTTCACTCTATTATCAACAACTAAAGAACATTTCACTCTATTATCAACAACTAAAGAACCTTTCACTCTATTATCAACAACTAAAGAACATTTCACTCTATTATCAACAACTAAAGAACCTTTCACTATATTATCAACAACTAAAGAACCTTTCACTCTATTATCAACAACTAAAGAACATTTCACTATATTATCAACAACTAAAGAACCTTTCCCT
>NW_013676364.1:0-15638 GCF_000517525.1 Limulus polyphemus
CAATAATCTCTAACAATTTCAGCTAACCTGTCTCTCTCTCACACACACGCACATACAATAATCTTTAGCAATTTCAGCTAACCTGTCTCTCTCTCACACACACGCACATACAATAATCTCTAGCAATTTTGAGAGGGAGAGAGACAGGTTAGCTGTACACATGCACATACCGGTATATATCCTATTTTTCGATTAAATCTTTTTTTTTTGCAACAGCATCTACTGATAGAAGTAATCAAAACAGTATTGAGACTGTTTTTCATGTTCGATTTAGAAGTTTCATAATGATTACGGTTACGCCTGAGTGAGTATGCATAAAGTTTGTGTTGGCAATTCTAGTAATGTTATGCTAAATCACACATAACGTTTGTGTTCGAAGTTCTAACAATAATATTGATTTACGACGAGCAAATATTTTAAAGGCCGTGTTTTAATGCTGTAAGTTTTGAAACCTCCAACAGCAGAGCGAGATATGTAAGATAAATTTTATTTCCAAAACGTTGAAAACAAGTGATTAGTGTGAAAATATGAAGATATACGTACATGACTGTACGACCTTATTATACGTCATACATCAAGTGATACCAGCTTCCCTTTGTATATGAAGTGAACACTTTTCAACAATCAACATAAATCTCTTACTTATCCAGAAATAATTCATTGGTCCTTTCGTGGAAAGTAAATTACTCTTTGTAAAACAGTGTTCCACACGTAATTCTGCCTCTGAAACTGTGCTTATCCTGAAGGCTATACTTACGCATGATTTATTGCTTGTGACAATAACGTCCATTGAAACACCTTTCTATATGCCACCCTCACTCATTTCACTTCGACATCGATTTCCAAGACTACGTTTCAGAAAAACAAATACATCTGGTCCGTGGGTATTCAGGTCAGTTAGCTTCGTGGGTATGTCGGGTATGTATATTTTATTATAATTTTAACATTGTATGATATGGGAATAGTCTTGCAGAAAGCAAATAATACCATAAATATAATTATAAGATTATACGTTTACCTGTAAGTATAATTATAAGACTATACGTTTATCTGTAAGTATAACTATAAGATTGTACGTTTACCTGTAAGTATAATATATAAGATTGTACGTTTACCTGTAAGTATAACTATAAGATTGTATGTTTACCTGTAAGTATAATATATAAGATTGTATGTTTACCTGTAAGTATAATATATAAGCTTGTACGTTTACCTGTAAGTATAATATATAAGATTGTATGTTTACCTGTAAGTATAATTATAAGACTATACGTTTATCTGTAAGAATAATATATAAGATTGTACGTTTATCTGTAAGTATAATATATAAGATTGTACGTTTACCTGTAAGTATAACTATAATATTGTACGTTTACGTATATTTTCCGCCCGTTTCCCTTTTGGAAGGGCGTGGTCTAGTAGTCAGGGAGACCGTATAGTAAATTTGAGGATTCATGGTTCACGACTCATTCCAGCAATAAAACACAAGGGTAGCTCAAGATTTGGCAGTGGGCGTTGTTCATTAGATCCCTTCACTTTAGTTTATGAGTTCAGAATTAGAGACGACTATATGTGCAGATAGGTCTTGTATATCTTTGGTTGAGATTCTGAAATATACACACAAATAAACTAATATTAAAAGGTTAAAATTCAAGGAACTTGGGAATATACGTAAAATATCAAAATCCACAAACGAACAACGTTTTATAATACACAATTAAAATCTTTATTTAAACCGATAAACGGTTGTAAAAGTCACTCTACTTGCATCAACGTGATTTCACGTCATCTTCAGGAGTGTGAAAAACAGTTACTGTGTGCTATATAAGTCCAAAAGCCACACTCCTAAAGATGACTGAAACCACGTTGAGAACATGTAGTGATTTTTTTTTCAGCGATTGATCGGTTTAAATAAAGAATTTAATTGTGTATTATAAAGCGTTGTTCGTTTGTAGATTTTAATTATTTGATCTTCTTGATTTCCAAATGACAACTAATCACGGTGTTAATTTTACAAACACGAGGGTAAAGAGGGTTGGGATGGTAAAGGGTTAGAGCCTTTTAGTACTTGTGTTTAATTAAATTTAAAAACATTCAACGTTTGTTAATCTGGAACCAAAACAGCATTAGGTGTACAGTGGCACAGCGGCATGTCTGCGGACTTACAATGCTAGAATCCAGGTTTCGATACCCGTGGTGGGCAGAGCATAGATAGCCCATTGTGTAGCTTTGTGCTTAATTACAAACAAACAATCCTTGAGGGAAGGAATGTTTATTGTTCGAGGAAACAATTGAAGAGAACCCGAAAGAAATTGTTCTGACCAAACAAGGTGCTCTCTTGTTTCCAGAAAATAACAAGCCAAACACAATTACCCGTTGTTATGGTCCGTAGTCGTCGGTTAACAATAGGCAAGCAAGAATCTGCCACAAACGAAATTTTTCCGTCTGGTGACATGTTTTTTTTTTCCTATTTGTTCATGTGATTTCTGACTAAAAATAACTTCTAATAGTGGAAGACTAACTCTACGTTTCTGTTTTGGCATCTTGCCAATCTAAGGACTTACGTATATTCCACATATTGCATCAGATTGAGTAATTCTATGATTTTGTTCATTATGACACTCAAAGTAAAAAAGCGTACAAAACAAAATGGGTAAAATCACTCATTGTCTATGAAATAAACATATGGCGGCCTAGCCGTAATTAGTAGGGTTAATTGCAATATTGATCGTAGTGCCCCCCGGTGGCAAAGCGGTATTTCTGCGGACTTACAATGGTAGAATCCGGGTTTCGATACCCGTGTTGGGCAGAGCACAGATAGTCCTTTGTGTAGCTTTGTGTTTAACTTCAAACAAACAAACAAACCTGATCGTAGTTTGTCCAGCATTTTTTGTGGAGCTAATTTATGTTGATAGAAACCTTGTGACAAACAAAATCATAGAAACAAAAGGAATTTGGTGAATAAATAATTTAAAAAGTCGATGTGGTCAACAATTCTAGTTTAACTAGAATTAGCTAGTCAAAACCTCCTGCTGCCAACACTTGGGCTGCTCTTACCCTAGCTAGTCAAAACCTCCTGCTGCCAACACTTGGGCTGCTCTTACCCTAGCTAGTCAAAACCTCCAGCTGCCAACTCTTGGGCTGCTCTTACCCTAGCTAGTCAAAACCTCCAGCTGCCAACTCTTGGGCTCTCTTACCCTAGCTAGTCAAAACCTCCAGCTGCCAACTCTTGGGCTGCTCTTACCCAACGAAAAGTTCGATTGAACACCACATAATAATGCCCTCCAGGATTGAGAGGGCAAGCAGGTTCGGTGAAAGTAATAGAACCCGCGACCTGACTGCGGGTCCACCAGGCCATGCCAGGGCCCTGTGCTTTCGACAATATTTGTTTTGTGACTTCAATTAATTGGGCTTCTTAGAGTATTTCAAGTTCACAATTGAAAAACACACACAAAAAAAAACAACAACAACAAGGTTTTACTAGAAGTGTAGTAGTTCGGAATACTGTTTTATATTACAGTTGAATTAAATAGTCACATTCTGCTAATGATACACACGAATATCAGAAAATAGTTGGAGCTTCGAACTACAGATGTCACTCACAGTTGAAAATATGTGAGATTTTTAATAAGACGAATTAAAGTAAAAAGGTTTAGTAATTGTAGTTAGATATATTTCTTAATGACACAGTGGATTATCTGAAGAAGTCAGTACAATGTTCTGTTGAAACTTATAGTTTGTTCGTCAAAAATAAAACCACTTCATACATGATAAACACAAAACAGATAGCATTCAACTATATAATATATGATAAACACAAAACGGATAGCATTCAACTATATAATATATGATAAACACAAAACAGATGACATTCAACTATATAATATATGATAAACACAAGAGGGATAGCATTAAACTATATATTATATGATAAACACAAAACTATGTAATATATATCATAAACTACATCTTACTATAAAGATATCTATTATGTACGGTGTGTGTTAACATCCCTCACCAAGAATTGACTAGTCTGACTGGCGTAATATTTACTATAGTAACTAGAAACTGTCCAATTGTGCACGAGAGCTTTTTGTTTTAGGATTTTTCGCGGAGAACGTGGATAAAAAATAAAAACCTGACATCGGAAACGTCTTCACTTGTCCTTGGTTTTGGGCTTTAAATTTAAAAGACATAAGTACTTAATCAGTTAAATGAGTTTATCATTTCCTTCCACAAAGCAGGATGTGCAATTAGCATCTAATGATGTTATTAGGGATTTGATAACAAAAGAAAGAAGGAAGAGGAACGTTGTCCTTTATACAAGTTTCACTTCCTTTACGTTTGGCATCAATTAGTATCCAATGACACAAAGCAGATAGCTTTAAACTATACAATGTATAATCCACCGATAACGTTTGTCATAGATGGTGCAAGCATAATATTTTGGTTTGGTTTGATCGTTGTTAAGCGCTTAGCTACACAATGGATTATCTGTGCTCTGCTCAGCATGAGTATCGAAACCCTGTTTTTAGCGTCATAAGCCCGTGGACTTACCGCTGAGTCACTCGGAGTTTAATATTTGAGATAGGATGACGCTAATGTACATTTTGTGACATTTTGTCTCGTGACAATCTGACTGAACACGGTGCTTAGCATGGGTATCGAAACCCAATTTTTAGCGTCATAAGCCTGCGGACTTATCGTTGAGTCACTCGGAGCTTAATATTTGAGATAGGAAGACGCTACTGTACATTTTGTGACATTTTGTCTCGTGACAATCTGACTGAACACGGTGCTCAGCATGGGTATCGAAACCCAATTTTTAGCGTCATAAGCCTGCGGACTTACCGTTGAGTCACTCGGAGCTCAATATTTGAGATAGGTAGACGCTACTGTACATTTTGTGACATTTTGTCTCGTGACAATCTGACTGAACACGGTGCTCATCATTGGTATCGAAACCCAATTTTTAGCGTCATAAGCCTGTGGACTTACCGCTGAGTCACTCGGAGCTTAATATTTGAGATAAGATGACGCTAATGTACATTTTGTGACATTTTGTCTCGTGATAATCTGACTGAATACGGTGGACCCCTCCATGATGAAAGATATATATATATGATACGTAAGCTAGTAATTTCGGTGATGAATGAAAACTTAAAAAAATACGAAATTAAAATAAGTATTTTTTACTCTTCTGCGTGAAAAAAAAATGAGCATTTAATTTTAAACCGATTTCCTGTGGTCGGCCGTGATCTTTTGGACAACAAACTTAATTTTCATTGTAAAATCTAGACAAGTGATTGTTAAAAGATCAGTCATCTTTCTGACTCTCTTCCGTGCTTGAAATCACGTGATGAAGTCATTTATATGGTTGATCACATAAATAAACAGACAGACAATTGTTTCTGTCTTTATGGTGGACGCTTAGAATAACTTTATTTCTTAGCGTCATTGATTTGATTTTATACAGATATATACTGGTTTGTCTGTTTTAGTAAATAGCTACACAATGACTATCTGCGTTCCGTCAACTACGGGGAATCGAACCTCGAAGTTTAGCTCTGTAAGTATGTAAATAGCATGTTTACACCAGTCCTTGAACCACCTACAGAGTTTCTCCGGGTTCCGTCGTGTATATGGCATGTTTACACCAGTCCTTGAACCACCTATAGTGTTTCTTCGAGTTCTGTCGTGTAAATGGCACGTTTACACCAGTCCTTGAACCACCTACAGTGTTTCTTCGAGTTCTGTCGTGTAAATGGCACGTTTACACCAGTCCTTGAACCACCTACAGTGTTTCTTCGAGTTCTGTCGTGTAAATGGCACGTTTACACCAGTCCTTGAACCACCTATAGTGTTTCTTCGAGTTCCATCGTGTAAATGGCACGTTTACACCAGTCCTTGAACCACCTATAGTGTTTCTTCGAGTTCTGTCGTGTAAATGGCACGTTTACACCAGTCCTTGAACCACCTACAGTGTTTCTTCGAGTTCTGTCGTGTAAATGGCACGTTTACACCAGTCCTTGAACCACCTACAGTGCTTCTACGAGTTCCATCGTGTATATGGCATGTTTGAACCAGTTTTTGAACCAACTTTAGTGTTTCTTCGGGTTCCGTCATCTATATGACATGTCTGCACCAGTTTTTGAACCAACTTTAGTGTTTCTTCGGGATCCGTCATCTATATGACATATTAGCACCACTTTTTGAACCAACTTTAGTGTTTCTCCGGGTTCCGTCATCTATATGACATGTCTGCACCAGTTTTTGAAACAACTTTAGTGTTTCTTCGAGTTCCGTCATCTATATGACATGTTAGCACCAGTTTTTGAACCAACTTTAGTGTTTCTCCGGGTTCGGTCCTGTCTGGCATTTTACTCCTCTGTGGAATTAAGAGACATCTGTATAACATTATTACATTTTCAAATGTTTGTCGTTGAGTCCTAGATAACAATAGATTTCTCAACCTTTTAAATTCTCACATAGAGAAGAGTTTAGTCCTAGATAACAATAGATTTCTCATCCTTTTAAATTCTCACGTAGAGAAGATTTTAGTCCTAGATAACAATTGATTTCTCAACCTTTTAAATTCTCACGTAGAGAAGAGTTTAGTATTAGATAACAATAGATTTATCAACCTTTTAAATTCTCACGTAGAGAAGAGTTTAGTATTAGATAACAATAGATTTATCAACCTTTTAAATCTCACGTAGAGAAGAGTTTAGTCCTAGATAACAATAGATTTCTCAACCTTTTAAATACTCACGTAGAGAAGAGTTTAGTATTAGATAACAATAGATTTCTCAACCCTTTAGGTCTGGATGAACCTTGTTTTTTTTCGTACAATAACTACAACATTTGTCAAAGCAAACAAATCTTTAGGCATTTTTTAAAATACTTGTTTCCTCATTTTCTGATAATTAAAACTTCATGTCATGAAAAGTCGATGCTACTTTGTTGAGATTAGAAATTTCACCATTTTGGCCTATTTAGCTATTATATCATATTGCATGAGCGTTTTTAAACTGATTAACAGGCTTTCCAAATAATTTCATCTGCTAACCTAGCCTAGTTAGGACTTATCTTAACAATTTACGTGATTATTTTTCATGCGTTATACTTTATATTATTTTTAAAGCTTAGAATAATACATCTATCTCGTAAAGCAGTGACACTGGTTTAATAAGTAATTACTGCCTATTGAAAAATAAAACGTATTTGTAAAAGAAAAGTCTTAATTGGACTGCTACTAAAATCTTCTCTACGTGAGAATTTAAAAAGCTCTGGTTGAACCTTGTTTTTCTTAGCTCTGGTTAAACCTTATGTTTGTGAGCTCTGGTTGAACCTTGTTTTTCTTAGCTCCGGTTGAACCTTGTATTTGTTAGCTCTGGTTGAACCTTGTTTTTGTTAGCTCTGGTTGAATCTTATGTTTTTAGCTCCGTTTGAACCTTATCTTTGTTAACTATAATTAAACCTTGTTTTTGTTAGCTTTAGTTGAACCTTGTTGTTCATAGCTCTGGTTGAACCTTGTTTTGTTAGCTTTGTTTGAACCTTGTTTTTCATAGCGCTGGTTGAACCTTGTTTTGTTAGCTTTGGTTGAACCTTATCTTTGTTAGCTATGGTTAAACCTTGTTTTTGTTAGCTCTGGTTGAACCTTACGTTTTTAGCTCTGGTTGAACCTTGTGTTTCTTTTAGCTCTGTTGAACTTTGTTTTTGTTAGCTCTGGTTGAACCTTGTTGTTGTTAGTTCTGGTTAACCTTGTTTTTCTTAGCTCTGGTTGAACCTTGTTGTTGTTAGTTCTGGTTGAACCTTGTTTTTCAAAAACAAGGTTCAACCAGAGCTAACAAAAACAAAGTTTAACCAGAGCTAACAAACAAGGTACAACCAGAGCTAACAAACACAAGATTTAACCAGAGCTAACAAACACAAGATTCAACCAGACCTACCACTTACAGTAGGGTAGAAACAACGTAACAGATGTTCATTGAAAGTCTATTTTATTAACGTCAGTATAAGATGAAGGACTAGAAAGGTCCGCATTAAACCTTTCTCACCCATCATAACCTCAAATAGTAACTGATCTTGCTAGCCTGGTTTTAACTCTGAACAACTTTGAATTCAACAACCTTCAGGTTAACGTTACTGCAATGGGTACCAAAATGGCTTCCAATTATGCCAACGTTTTTATGGGTCATATTGAAAGCCAGTTTTTACAGATAAGCCCTGTATAACCTCATACATGGAAACGTTACGTGCATGCCATATTTTTCATTTGGACAGTCGGTCTTGAATCACCTAAAGAACTTAGCTCATTTGCAAACTTCTTACACAAAACAATCAAGTTTACCTTTGATTACTTTTTAACTTTCTTAGAGTCACTGTCTCTAAAAACCGACAGACAGACCACAATACCTTCACTACAAAAGCTGTCACCCTGCTCACACTAAACGTAACATTACCTACAGCCAAAAAATATGCTCAGATGAAACACTACAGAAAACACACCAAGTATCTAAAACAAACCATGTTACAAAGAGGATATATAGATACCGAAATCGACAGACAAATTGAAAAGTCCAACAACACTCAGCGGTAAAACATCCTAGACCAGAACAATACTAAACTATTAAATAGAATTCCTCTTATCATTACCTATCACTTTAAACTCAGAAACGTTTCTCTGAAAAAAAAAACATTTTCATCTTCAACAACTTAACGATCGCCTTAAACAGATATTTCCTGAAGTTCCCGTTGTCTCCTTCTGAAAAAAAAAACTTCTAAAATATTTCCTTGTTCACAAAAAAAGTGAATTACATCCCACTCAAAAATGTTTGTCGTCCATGTAATAAAGCCCGTTGTCTAACCTGCAAGTTCATAAAAACCACTGACTCATTTTCTGACAAACATAATCAAAGAAACTTTAAAATATCCAAATAAATCACTTGTGAAACAAAATACCATTTACCTTATACAGTGTAAAAAATGTAATTAACAAAATGTAGGACAACACTTAGAGAACGTTTAAACGACCATAAATCTTCTATATTAACACCGAAAAATATATCCCTGCTGCTCAACACTTTAATCAACCCTAATTCAAAATTAAAGCTGATAGTGAGATAAAAGAAGCTTATTGTATCTCTAATCTAAACACTGTTCGACCTTTTGGAATCAGTGATCTCCGACATTGGTTTCATCTCTGTCAGAAAAATGGTTTTCATTCTTCGCTTATTTCTTTCATGTAGTGTGAACCCAAATGTTTCTAAAACTTACTATTTATTTAAGATGATTTTCTACACCTGTTTATATAAATTAATTAGCTTAACATCTCTTTTTCAATCAGCCTCCAGGTGTCACCTTTATTTTACTTAAACACTTAAGTATAATTTTACTTTTTTTTGTTAACCATTTCTAAAGCAGAATATCCCTAACACCTTTTTACATAAAACTTTAATATAAGTTTAACACAACAGCAAATGTACAACGTTTCGACAAGGTTTTGTCATCATCAGGTACATTTGAAGTTTTTCTCCATTACCCATTCAAGCCATCTCCAACCATTATTATACTAAACATTTCTTGGAAGACCATAAGACCTTCATGAAGTCACTCAACTCCCTTTATATATCATTCATTCTATTACACCCAATCCCAGTTTGCCCCTGAAGAAAAGTTCACCTTTCGAAGGCGCTTGAGTTATAGGGTTTTTTATCATTTTGTATCAAGACTTATTGAACCTAAACGTTTTTCTGACATCATGAAAGAATATGTACTAAAGGCGCTTGAGTTACAGGTTTTTTATCATTTTGTATCAAGACTTCTTGAACCTAAACGTTTTTCTGACATCATGAAAGAATATGTACTAAAGGCACTTGAGTTATACGGTTTTTTATCATTTTGTATCAAGACTTCTTGAACCTAAACGTTTTTCTGACATCATGAAAGAATATGTACTAAAGGCACTTGAGTTATACGGTTTTTTATCATTTTGTATCAAGACTTCTTGAACCTAAACGTTTTTCTGACATCATGAAAGAATATGTACTAAAGGCACTTGAGTTATACGGTTTTTTATCATTTTGTATCAAGACTTCTTGAACCTAAACCTTTTTCTGACATCATGAAAGAATATGTACTAAAGGCGCTTGAGTTATAGGGTTTATATCATTTTGTATCAAGACTTCTTGAACCTAAACGTTTTTCTGACATCGTGAAAGAATATGTACTATATCCATTTTGTTTGTAAGAACTGCAAGAAATGCGATCAGTGTAAGAAACAATGTTATATGAGCTGGGTTCACTTCGAAAATTCTGAAACCAAGAATAGATCTAATTGAATTAATGAACAACGAAGGATTATTTATCAGTTTTAAAAGCAGTTTTTATTGAAATCATTTCAGAATTTGATATTGAGGACGTCTTCTGATTACTCCTCCGGAATCAAAATGTCACACGAAACACAGTTATTCGATAAACTTACACCTTGGTATATATAACTATACGTAGCCACAGCTCTTAAGATAACGTCAATTAGACCGTTTTGGCACTGCTGAGGGTGTTCATGAAAAATGAATGATAAGTGTACTTGAGAAAATTGCATGTCAATCAGTGTAACGCTTCCATCAGATGAAGTCACAGCAATATTACGACAGTTAGATTATACCATTATTTCGGCGAATGTACGTGACAAAGTTGTATAGCAATCAGGATAACGTTTGTGGAAGATGAGTCTCGTAAGCTCCATTACTTGAAAACTCACGGCATCCTGCTATCACCACTTTCAGCAGACAAGTCAGATTGCTGTGCATATACCCAAAGTAACATTTACAGCAGGAATCTGGACACCATGGAGTTTGGTTTCTCAAAACTCTCAGAATGTTATTAAAGTGGATGATGAACAGAGAGTATGTGGTTGAAGATGTTGTTTACCCTAATGGTTTTGAAAAACAACAACAACAAAAAAAAAAGGTTCGACACGATCTTTAATATCAGTGTCTACTAAAAGTCACACGTTTTTGTCTTTTAAAAAATTTTAAATTATTAAATGAGATATCTGGCATGGCTTGCTGATTAGGGGTTGCTCGCCTCGCAGTCTGCTGGTCGCGAGTTCGAATCCCGTCATCGAACATACTCGCTCTTTCAGTCATGGGGACATTATGTGACGATCAATCCCATATTTCTTTGTTAAAAGAGTATCCCAAGATTTGGTAGTGGGTGGTGTTAGCTAGGCTGCCTTCGTTCTAGTCTATCACTTGTAAATTAAGGACGGCTAGCGCAGATAGACCTTGAGTAGAGCTCCACGAAATTAAAAGACAAACGCCCTCTAGTAGAGCTCCGCGAAATTAAAAAAAATAAACGCCCTCTACTAGAGCTCCACGAAATTAAACATATAAACGCCCTCTATTAGAGCACCTAAAAAAAAACTCCCTCCTGTAGAACTCCGTATTCTAATTTTTAATAAAGTTACCTATAATTTCCAAGTAAGACGCGCGTACGCAGGGCACATTTGATTTTCAGCTATGTCGGCACCAAAAAAATAAAAATAAAGACGTTTAACGTTGAAATAGGGCAAAGTATAACTTTCTCTGTGCTTTAAACTGGATAAATTAATTTAAGTAAAATGTAATTACATATAATATCAGTTTTCATAAAAGTTCTTGAAAATCAAACCCAGAAACAACGTAATCTAATACTCTAATCAATTCAAATATGATTAACTTCAGTATCTTACACGGAAGGTTGTTGCAAACCCAGAAACAACGTAATCTAATACTCGTCTTTTCAAACTTTAAAAATATTCAATTCAAATATGATTAACTGCAGTATCTTACACGGAAGGTTGTTGCTAAGCGTAAAACTACACAATAGACTATCTATGCTGCGTTCACCATGAGTAACGAAACCCGGTATTTAGAGTTGTAAGCCTACTCTGACTCACCGCTGAGCCACTGGGGAGCTTTACAAGGTAGAGAAAAGAAATATGAAACTCAAACATATTGTTGGTGTGAACGTGCTTTATAGTCACTATGAGATAAACCTATACACTGGTGACTATAAAGCACGTTCACACCAACAATATCTTCTCAATGTAAGATAGGTCCAGCTTATCTTTCTTTGGTTAACTTGTGTTCAGGGTTACTGATGAAGAGTGAAATTCTCCGAAACTAGTATAACCCAATAACACAATTTGATCAAAGTGTAGATTGAAAACTGGACCTCCCTTGAACGTATACTTCGAGGTTAAACAATTTTCGGAATATTAAGTTTATTTATTAAATCTGAAACTACACCAGATCTGTAACTATTGTGCTTCTGTATTGTTATAATCATATTTTTAAAGAATTGCATCCTAACTGAAAGCCCCCAGTGGCACAGCGGTATGTCTCCGAAATTACAACGCTAGAATCCGGGTTTCGCTACCCGTGGTGGGCAGAGCACAGATAGCCCATTGTATAGCTTTGTGCTTAATTGCAAACAGACAAACAAACCTAATTGAAAACTTTGCCTTCACCAAATAAATATATCAATACAGCTCCTCAAAAAAAACGTGTATTTAATTCAATCATGTTGGAGGGTTACCCGTTCTTTAATTCAATCATGCTGGAGGGTTACCCGTTCTTTGTAAATGCTTAGTTCGATATCATCCAAGACTCATTAGTAAAACCAAAAATCACATTACAAGTCAACACGGGAACAAATGTAACGTGTAAAAGTCTTTTGATTTAGCTTAAAAATAGTGAACTCAATAAGAAATATACTGCTTGTACAGCTAAATCAAAGATTTTTGTTTTTAGAATGATGCGTTTTCTTACATCAAGGATCAACACGACAAATTTTATTATTTAAGTTTTTCGAACAATAAAAATTCTCCAGTTTAATCATCCTCATCTCGGTTGGCTCTTACTGACTTCCTCATCACTGCTTCCTTCCTTTTTATAACCAAAATCATAACATAAAACTTGAGCAAGCTCTTCGTTGAAAATAGAGAAATCTATCAAGAGGTGATGGCGAGGGGGAAGGGAGGGACGAGGTTATCCCAAGCTCTAATCGCTCAACCATTACACCAGAAACCTCTGAATGTTAGGTCTTATCCATGCTGAATAAACCAATCTGGCATTATGCCAAAGTAAAGCAAGAAGAAAAAGCCTTTCCACATTTTGTAGAGTGACCTTGAACAAATAATTTATGGAACTCATCCTTAAGTATTTTCATTAGAGAAGTAAAAGCTTTATATTAATAAAAGTGTTAGAGAGTTTATTGACTGTAATTGGAAGGCCAAATTTATATAAGTAAAATTGTTAGAGAATTTATTGACTGTAATTGGAAGGCCAAATTTATATGAGTAAAAATATTAGGGAATTTATTGACTGTAATTGGAAGGCCAAATTTATATATAAGTAAAACTGTTAGAGAATTTATTGACTGTAATTGGAAGGCCAGATTTATATATAAGTAAAACTGTTAGAGAATTTATTGACTGTAATTGGAAGGCCAAATTTATATATAAGTAAAACTGTTAGAGAATTTATTTACTGTAATTGTAAGGCCAGATTTATATATAAGTAAAACTGTTAGAGAATTTATTGACTGTAATTGGAAGGCCAAATTTATATGAGTAAAAATGTTAGGGAATTTATTGACTGTAATTGGAAGGCCAAATTTATATGAGTAAAAATGTTAGGGAATTTATTGAATGTAATAGGAAGGCCAAATTTATATGAATAAAAGTGTTAGAGAATTTATTTACTGTAATTGGAAGGCCAAATTTATATGAGTAAAAGTGTTAGAGAATTTATTGACTGTAATTGGAAGGCCAAATTTATATGAATAAAAGTGTTAGAGAATTTATTTACTGTAATTGGAAGGCCAAATTTATATGAGTAAAAGTGTTAGAGAATTTATTTAATGTAATTGGAAGGTCAAATAATCAAACCAAAGAAACTGGACCGAAATTTTGTGTGTGTGTGTATTTTCGTTTCTGGCATGATCACGATGTTTTAAAACATCTTCGATCTTAAAATAAACAAACAAGGAAGCTGGTTTTAGTACACTCGTTTAACAGAGATCTCGAAGGTACGTCCTTCTCTATTAATTCAAGTCATCTTGGTTACTTTAAATAGAAAAGCTTAAAACAAGGAAGATTTTATTTTGTAGAATTGAATGAGATTTTTGTAATATCACAGAGTTATAATCAGCAAAAAGATGTAATAATTTTATTATTTCTAATGTACAGGATGTGGTCTAATTGATAACATGCTATATTGTGAATCCGAAGGTCCAAGGTTCGCGACCCGTGCCGCAAAATCACGTCCTCTACTCTGGAGTCTTGAGTTCATTATAAGAGTGACTCCAGATCCCACTTTCCGATTAGAGTAACCCAAGAGTCCGTGTTGGATGGACTTGACTTGCTGCTAATCCTTTAGTAATTGCCTTACAGTGGCTCAACGGGAAGTCTAAAATCAGGTTTCGATACCCGCGATGAACAGAGCACAAATAGCCCATTGTGTTGCTTTGTGTTTAACTCTTGGGCTACTCTTTTATCAATGAATAGTGGGATTGACCGTCATTTTATAACGCCCCCACGACTGAAAGGGCGAACACGTTTGGTGGTACGAGGATTCGAACCCGTGACCCTCAGATTACCAGTCGAGCACCCTAACCACCTGGCCATGTCCATTATTTGATACGTATTCAGGATATAACTGGTTAAGCCATCGTCAATTTTTCTGAATTTGTTAAGGCAAAGCTACACAATGGGCTATCTGTGCTCTGTCCACCACGGGTATAGAAACCCAGTTTCTAGCGTTGTAAGTCCACAAACTGTGTCACTGAGGGGTGTCAAACAGAAGTGTGTGTGTGTGTTTTCTTATAGCAAAGCCACATCGGGCTATCTGCTGTGTCCACCGAGGAGAATCGAACCCCTGATTTTAGCGTTCTAAATCCGCTATCCCACCTGGGGACGAGATAGAAGTAGCTCGAGGATCGTTGGTAAGAAACGTTACATAGCTGCTTATTTTCTAGTCCATATCAGTTCAAAATACACTAACGGTTATGCGTGAATAGCTGTTGTGTAGCTTTGCTGGAAAATTCTACAACAAACAAACATTATGTTGTTAATGATCTTTGGACTCATCTTAGCTTTCAACCAGAACCAAAACTGGAAATATCTAAATTGTACAATATTTGAAACAACTCAAGATTACTTTTAACCACAAACTTGATCACTCACTTTAGTAAGATACCTTCTTTAACCATGAACTTGATCTGTCAGGAGTGATCAAGTTTGTGGTTAACGAAGGTATCGTACTAAAGTGAGAGATCAAGTTCATGGTTAAAGAAGGTATCTTACTAAAGTGAGAGATCAAGTTTGTGGTTAAAGAAGGTATCTTACTAAAGTGAGTGATCAAGTTCATGGTTAAAGAAGGTATCTTACTAAAGTGAGTGCTCAAGTTTGTGGTTAAAGAAGGTATCTTACTAAAGTTTGTGGTTAAAGAAGGTATCTTACTAAAGTGAGTGATCAAGTTTGTGGTTAAAGAAGGTATCTTACTAAAGTTCATGTTTGTGGTTAAAGAAGGTATCTTACTAAAGTGAGTGATCAATATCTTACTAAAGTGAGTGACCTTCTTTAACCA
>NW_013676365.1:0-1766 GCF_000517525.1 Limulus polyphemus
TTTCTTATTAAAATGTGACACCCACCCACCCATGTCCTGTAGGACATACAAGGTACAAACATGTTACTTTATACTAGAAACATTTCTTATTAAAATGTGACACCCACTCACCTATGTCCTGTAGGACATACAAGGTTCAAACATGTTACTTTATACTAGACATTTCTTATTAAAATGTGACACCCACCCACCCATGTCCTGTAGGACATACAAGGTACAAACATGTTACTTTATACTAGAAACATTTCTTATTAAAATGTGACACCCACTCACCTATGTCCTGTAGGACATACAAGGTTCAAACATGTTACTTTATACTAGACATTTCTTATTAAAATGTGACACCCACCCACCCATGTCCTGTAGGACATACAAGGTACAAACAAGTTACTTTATACTAGAAACATTTCTTGCTGAAATGTGACACCCACCCACCCATGACCTGTAGGACACACAAGGTACAAATAAGTTACTTTATACTAGAAACATTTCTTGTTGAAATGTGACACACACTCACCCATGTCCTGTAGGACATACAAGGTACAAACATGTTACTTTATACTAGACATTTCTTATTAAAATGTGACACCCACCCACCATGTCCTGTAGGACATACAAGGTACAAACAAGTTACTTTATACTAGAAACATTTCTTGCTGAAATGTGACACCCACCACCCATGTCCTGTAGGACATATAACTAGTATAAAGTAACATGTTTGTACCTTATAAGTCCTACAGGACATGGGTGAGTGTGTGTCACATTTTGTGTCACATTTTATCAAGAAATGTTTACACTCACCCATGTCCTGTAGGACATACAAGGTACAAACATGTTACTTTATACTAGACATTTCTTATTAAAATGTGACACCCACCCACCATGTCCTGTAGGACATACAAGGTACAAACAAGTTACTTTATACTAGAAACATTTCTTGCTGAAATGTGACACCCACCACCCATGTCCTGTAGGACATATAAAAAATATAAACAAGCATGGATGCGAGTGTCGTGATAGGTTGACAGGGAACGTTTTATCTTCAATTCTTCTTGTAGATAGTTCTCAAACTGAGTGTCGATGTAATCCACAATAGCTTGGAAACTGAAACACAAAATTTTATGTCACATTTTACCTGGAATACTTGACCTCTAATGCATGATACAACAAATGTCTGTATAGTAGAACACTCCTTTACGCAAGGGAAATAAATAAAAGAACCATTTCTGTACATGTACTCAGGAAAATAGTGTCAAGTTAATAAGTGTTTCAGATGCGATTCTCTAAAAACTTTACTTTAAAGTTTTACATGTCTAATACAAAGATCGTAAACTCACCTATCCTCCTTGTTTATCTGATCTCCGTATCCTACAGTCTCAACAATGGTCAATTTTAAATTCACATTGCTCTCGAGAAGCTCTGAAAAATGAGAATGTTACCCTGGATTTTTATCCAATAATTATTCAAGTATTATACATAAACAAGGAAAAACCTTAGCTTATACATAAATTAAGGTTGATATTTAAATACAACAAGCCAATGTCACTTCCTACCATTAGGTAAGATAGTAGCTTTAACTTAATCTGAAATATTTGGACGTAAAGTGTCACTGCTAGTGTTACTTCCTACCATTAGGTAAGATAGTAGCTTTAACTTATTCTGACATACTTGGACATAAAGTGTCACTGCTAATGTTACTTCCTACCATTAGGTAAGATAGTAGCTTTAACTTATTCTGACATACTTGGACATAAAGTGTCACTGCT
>NW_013676365.1:2580-10245 GCF_000517525.1 Limulus polyphemus
TGTTACTTCTTACCACCAGGTAAGATGGTTGCATTAACTTAATCTGACATACTTGGACATAAAGTGTAACTGCTAATGTTACTTCTTACCACCAGGTAAGATGGTTGCATTAACTTAATCTGACATACTTGGACATAAAGTGTAACTGCTAATGTTACTTCTTACCATTAGGTAAGATGGTATCATTAACTTAATCTGACATATTTGGACGTAAAGTGTCACTGCTAGTGTTACTTCCTACCATTAGGTAATATGGTAGCTTTAACTTAATCTGACATACTTGGATGTAAAGTATCACTGTTAGTGTTACTTTCTACCACCAAGTAAGATGGTATCATTAACTTAATCTGACATACTTGGACATAAAGTGTAACTGCTAATGTTACTTCCTACCACCAAGTAAGATGGTATCATTAACTTAATCTGACATACTTGGACATAAAGTGTAACTGCTAATGTTACTTCCTACCACCAAGTAAGATGGTATCATTAACTTAATCCTTTGTGTGAATAGGAGACATTGTGTCTAATAAAAATAAAATGTTTGTGTTATTGAAGAATAAAAAATACAGTTTTCATGAAAAACTATGGTTGAAGAACTAGTTGATACGTAACCTTTCTTTATTAAAACTATGGTTGAAGAACTAGTTGATACGTAACTTTTCTTTATTAAAACTATGGTTGAAGAACTAGTTGATACGTAACCTTTCTTTATTAAAACTATGGTTGAAGAACTAGTTGATACGTAACTTTTCTTTATTAAAACTATGGTTGAAGAACTAGTTGATACGTAACCTTTCTTTATTAACTTTATTAACTGTGTTGCTAAGTTGTTAGTATTTTACAAATTAAATTGAAATCATGGAAGATCTATTAAGTTTGTTACTTTTATAAAAAAACACACAAGTAGATAATTTATTAAGTTAAAATTAATAAACTTTTGTTAATATGATTTATTTGGACTTACCATACGTATTTGACTTCAGTCTAACATTAGGAAACGAATGAGTATTACTTTGTTGAGAATCAAAAGTGGTGTTAAAGAGTGAATCCATCATGGTGGATTTCCCCAAACCAGTCTCTCCTACGTAAAGACAAAACTTAAAATTAAACCCCTTGATTAAGGGAGTTATTCTAAGACATCTCCAAAATCAGTTCAGTTGAAATACAGCAAGACATACACAAGGTTTAATAAATGTTTCCTATAAAGAAGCTGAGAAAAATCCAAAAAACAGAATTTCATGAAAATATCTCATCAAAACTATCTCATAATAATGTCAAATGAAAGTTAGTTTTATAAATCTTCTAATGATAAAACAAGAAATAGAAACCTGAGTGTAGGATATAAAACTAGTGACATTATTGGGTACAATACTTTTCCAACAAAGAATGTCATCAATTCAGACTTTCTTCTTATCTACTAAAATCTCAGTGATTGGTTGTAATAGTTGTTCAATATTTTAGTAGGAACTGATTGGTTGTAATAAAGCTGGTTTACAATTTACACTTTCATCACAAACAACGATATATTCTTAATAGCCCTGCCCCTCCTTTCAGCGAACTTTTTTTTTTAAAGTATGTTCTGAGTATGTATATCTGTGTATTTACCGTTAAGCATTCAAATTGTGCAATTTTTGTTAATAATGTACATCAATTAATATGTTCTTCAACTGCAATTAATCACCATGTTAATTTGTTGTTCGATAATTTTCTGATTGTTTCTACAGAGACCTGCTCAAGCAATCTGATACATCCAGAAATAAAGTTTTAGTTTTACACTGTTTTCATCTTCTTATTAATTCTCTTTATGAACCACAAGATTATATGGCCCAAGAAATACCACAGACTCAAATGTTTCTGGCAGCTTAATAAAAAAATTGATTAAAAGCTAACTTCTCCAATGGTTTAACATGACGTGATGCGGCCTGAATACTCTTTATTGTATGGTACAGGATTTCCCAGTTACTAAATTATTTTTGGAGTTGCTTTGTACGTACAAGTATTGAATGACCAGTTATAGAACATACCCTGTTACTATGTTACTGGTTTAACTGTAAGTCATAAATAAACCCATGATATGAATGAAGCAGATTGTTCTTAGCTTAGGCTAGCTAAGATAGCACACTATAAATGTTATGTTTTCCAAAGATATTAAGTTTATACAGCGAAAATAATAACTTACTTCATCTAGTATCTTTTTTTTGTCACTGCTTGCTTGCCTTGCATAGAGCTAAACACTGGGCTATGTCCATCACCGATATCAAAAACCCACAGATTTACTGCTGAACCCGTGGGGGGCTCCTACTTACTGGCTCACCTCTCTTTCGTGACTAACATTTCAATACTTTACACCAGTGTAATTAACAAATATGAGGATATCAAAGTTCAAGAAAAAGCACATCTATGATTACTGCTTATTAAAAATCAGTTTTTTCCCAAGAAAGATTATGCTATATAACCTAATCAACAATTTTAGTAAATTTCAAGTCATTATACGTGTTTAAATAAGAACATTTGATTTATGTTTTCATTCTAGAATATCTAAGTAACCAAATACAATTTTATTACATCATATTATACTTTCAATTATTTTGTAACTGAAACACATTAACTGTATAATTCTTCCAGAGGGTAATACAGAAAATTAACTTGGGTGGTGGTAACTGAACTTAAACAAGGCAAGTTTCCATGCAGCGACATGCCAATAATTTGAGCTGGGGGTTGTAGGGGGGTTGCACAAAGTTTAAAAACTAATAGATACTTTTAAGTATTATATTATATTTAGGAGTATCTATTCAGATGGGTTTTGGGGAATGAAAAAAACCGAAAAAATGTGATATAGAGAAAAAAATCTAAACAAAATTTTAATTTTTGTTATTATTTTTCTTTTGATTTCATGACACAATTCTTTGAATTTGGGCACCAAAAATATTGTACCCAAAAGTGGTAACTGCTCCCAAATTTAGCCTGTATTACCCCCTATCTTCTTATAAGACCAAATCCAGTCCACATAATGATAACACTTGTACACTGTTGTGATCTGTAGGCCTACTTTTATAAATTACATTGAAATGAAAATACGACGTTAATTGTACTATGAATTAAGTAAAGAAACTTGTAGAATTTCACAGATTAAACATTCAATATTTACCTCTCCTGAACTAACTGTCTATTGATGGTTGTATCTATACACTTTGCAAAGTTTCTTTATTGCTAATCCTAACAAATTTTCCAAGAATTACTTGCTCTTAACATGATACACCCTCTAGCTAGCATCTAAACCAAAACATTGAAAATACAGCTTGCAACAATACGTACCAATACAGAGTATGTTGAACGTAAATCTTTGTTGAACAGATTTATTGACCAGTTGATCAGGAAGACTGTCAAACCCCACATGTCCTTGTAGTTTTAATGTTCTCAATCCAGCTATATCACCAGCCTGAACATTTAGAGATACATATTATATCTAGCAATAGAATACAAGTTATGAACTATATAATATTAATATGTAGAATGATCAATAAATAATGTAAGAATAAAGTATTCATTTATGAGGTTGACAAAAATAAACATTGCCTTATATTTAAATAAAGTGATAAGAAATGGAGAATATGTAACACAAAAACAGCAAATCTCAGAAAAAAATGCATTTGATGAAGTGAAACAAAGAGTGAGTAAAATAATAATAATAATGACATTCATTCACATATTTCAATTAATACATGACAATTATAATATAATAATAATCCCTGTAGACTCCCACTGGAGCATAGGGCCGCAACAACACCTTGCCGACGGAAGTTGTTTTTTGCAGTAATTTAGCAGGTTGGTTTTTACGGGGCAGAGTTGCTAGCCCCGCGCCCAACCCCGCTCCTTTCTCATCATGGACTTGGGACCAGGCAATGGTGGTGGCATCCCTGCCGGGGGAACGAACCCGGTACCTTTGGATTAGAAATCCAACTCACTATCCACTGCGCTATAGGGACACTCCATGACAATTAGTTTCTCTAAAAATTGTCTTCTGAACAATCAATGTTTATGCAAAATATTAGTTCTATGTTCACTTTTTTCTAAACAGGAATTATACTAAAAATGTGTTATTTTTCAGTGATATATAGATTATTTAGCACAAGGAATACAAGATTAAAAATAGGTCCATTTAACAGGTTTTGCTCATTGGACTAATAATACCACTTTTTGAAAAAAATTACATTGGTTTTGTAAGATGAAGTATACAACTAAAAAAAGATTTACATACAAGTTTTATGTTATACTGCATTACAATGTGAAACAAAATAGAAAATATTTATTTTCTTCACAAACATCGCAGTGTAATCGTAACACAAACTAGCATTATTTTTACATACACTGGCAGTAATACCCACATATAGGTGATCAACAAAAAAGATTTACATACAAGTTTTATGTTATACTGCATTACAATGTGAAACAAAATAGAAAATATTTATTTTCTTCACAAACATCGCAGTGTAATCGTAACACAAACTAGCATTATTTTTACATTATCGATACTATTTTTTTTCTTTTTTATTACATGCTGTACAACATTTTAAATTTTACATCTATTCCTGGTTCTTTTTGTTAAACTTCTGATCATCCATTACACACATACACACACAAAATAAATAAATATAATGTCTTCAAATATACAGTCTTGTATGACCACACTATCTTCAGTTGTCTGAGCTAATAATCTAATGAAATGGAATTATAATTCAAACATTTTTATCAAAACAAATTTCTACATCATGTACATCTTTCTGATGTTCCTAATAGTAATACTATAAATACACTGAACACAGTTAAGTAATAGTAATACTATACATTTTTCTGACAGAGTTGATAACTGCAACTTTATTTGAAAACTAGTATTTAATTGTATTTAGAAAATAATTTTATTTAAGGTAATTTCATAACACTTTTTAATTTAGATAAGTTTTAAGTTTAATTTCATGTTTCATTGTCACATGGAAATACTCCCTTTTGAGTAATATTTTAACCACCTCATTACTGAATTTAATAAAATTTGTTAGTAAATTTAGATTTTTGTGCAAAAGTTAGTATGTTAATAAAATAATATTTCAGATAAAACACAAAACTTCTTAAATTACACTAACCTACTGGATACCAATAACAACCTCAGTTGACATGACAACAGGGCTACAATGATGGAATTTGGTATGTACCAATAACAGCCAAATTTTATGTAGTTTCTTAAAACGTACATCATCATTGGTTAAAAGCTATAAACAACACTTCAAAGTTCAATCACAAAACGTCAATAGTACTTTCTATTGTATTTCAATTTCTCAGTAATCTGAGTTAACCAAACGTTAATACCGATTTTACCCTATTTAAAGTTAAAAACCCGTTTTATTTTGGGACAAATGAGTTTGAAAATAAGTTACTGTATGATTAAGTATTTGAATTTTTACATTTCTCAAATCACACACTAATGCCCAACAGTAACACAGGGACTGTCGTATTATAGTAATACTATCAGTATCAGTAACTTTAAATTTAAATCTAGTAGTATGGTCTTATACTACTATTCGTAATAACTGTAGTAAGGCTGATGTTATTACGAGTAGTAGTTTCAGTTTCAAGCTGGAGTTAGTAATACTATATTATTATACTTTATAGTATATACTATAGTTCTAACGTTAGGCCCAACATGCGTAAAAACTTGATAAAAATTAGTGGTTTAATTTTACCCCATGCCCATGATGTTTTCTTGCTACATCAGCTGCTGCCATTTTTGGATTCGATCCAGTAAGTACACAATTAAAAACAGAAATTCGAAAATAACTATTTTATTAATCTGATCTAAAATGTTAACACTAACAGTTTGTTTCTCAAACACTTCCTAAGACTATTGTCTTACGTTCAGTTGTGAAAATGGGTTGGGCACAGTGAATATTTAGCGTCCTCTCGTGGAATAGCAAAATGTGTATATAGCCAAAACGTGAAAATATGTCAGAGATAAAAGAAAACTATTATTTAAAGACATGAATTCTTATTTGTCTTTAACTTCAACATGTTTATTTAAAATATTACAATTTCTATCAATATATATATACATATATTGGTTTTAACCCTCTAAATCCTTTATTTAACCCAACAGCTTCAGTTAGAAATGTTATGTGGTCTGCTAAACCATCGAGACTGTATCATCTACTTTAAGGAAAGTGAAATACAGACCTGACAATTTAAATACTTATCGAGCTTTCTCTTAAATTCCCTTACATTTTCTCCATCTATCATACTGCATCTGAAAGGAACCCATTCAAAAGGCCAACCCCTCTGTCAGAAAAGTAAAACTATATAAGCTGAAGATGACTCTTACTCTGCCAAAATCTATACTTGTGTTTCCTTGTCCTACTATTCTTACCAAAACACCATTACCAGCTAATGAAAACACTTCTCAGTTGTTGTGGTAGTCTGTTTTGTATAACAACGACATACTTTGACTTTTCTTACACTTTACTTAACTTAGTCATTTCTACTTTGACCCTGATGAAGAACTTTAATGAACACCTAATTCTTTCAAAATCCATCAGTGGAGCTATAATAAAGGATACCATAGCTATGATCATTTTCTTTCATGAATATATCTGTTTTTATCAGTCATTTGGGAATTAATGACCTAAAACAGACTTATAAGTCTGAGGAAGACTAATTTTTAGAACTGAAAAAACAACAAACAAAACAACAACAACAAACATCATAGCTCATGTTTGTAGTATCAGACCACACATTAAACTTGCTGTTTCCAGCGCAATCTTAAACAAACACCTTTCATCTTATGTTTGTAGCATCAGACCACACATTAAACTTGCTGTTTCCAGCGCAATCTTAAACAAACACCTTTCATCTCATGTTTGTAGCATCAGACCACACATTAAACTTGCTGTTTCCAGCGCAATCTTAAACAAACGCCTTTCATCTCATGTTTGTAACATCAGACCACACATTAAACTTGCTGTTTCTAGTGCAATCTTAAACAAACACCTTTCATCTCATGTTTCCAACAAGCCAAGCAAGCTTATCGTACAGCTCAACAATAAAATACAGAATATTAACGAATTTACTCAAAACCTTTGCAAATTCAACCCACAACTTGCCTTCATCAACCACACATACAACTCTCATTAATTGTATCGCACGTTATGGACTTCTCAATTTCTCTAGTATTTTTATTTAATTGACTTAAAATGTCAAATAATTTATTTCTCGTAGTATTTTCTCAGTCTCGTTTTCCTTTTCCAAGTTACCCCATTTATCTCATTTAGCTGTTATTAGCAATTCTTCTACAAACTCTACAATCCTTCTAGTGCCTAAGCTGTTAATTTTTTTCCATCTAACAACTTCTCCACCCTCTCATAGCATTTTCTTGGTTCTTTTTATGTTTGTTTGTTTATTTGTAATTAAACACAAAGCTACACAATTGGCTATCTGTGCTCTGCCCACCACGTGTATCAAAACCCGGTTTCTAGCGTTGTAAGTCCGCAGGCATACCGTTGTGCGACTGGGGGGCTTCTTTTAATGAAACAAACCTAAGTCCCACTTTTCCACTAATATCCAGTTCCACAACCGATAAAAACCTGTCCACCTTCTCATAGCATCCCCCGGGTACTTCTC
>NW_013676365.1:11122-17316 GCF_000517525.1 Limulus polyphemus
GTTTCTTCATACCAATTCTTCCTTTTTAACTTGTAGTAATTATTAAAAAAATCATAATTCTAGTGTAAACGATATTATCATTACTCCATGAAGTTAGCTTTTTTTCCAGAAATTTGACGTTCCTTTAAAACGCTTAAGTACAGGGTGAAATACGAATTACCAGCGAATAATAGATAAACAATAAATATTACAGTTAGAACCTCATTGTATTTAGAACTTGGTAAATATAGAGATGACTAATATCAATCTTTCAAAAATATTGCAAACAAGATAGTAGGGATGACATTTGCAAATGCCATCCCTACTATCTTGTTTGCATTCTTTATGAAGGATTAATATTAGCCATCCCTACATTTTCTTCTTTCCATCCCTTGAACCAAGTTTAGCAAGTCCTTGCAGAACTTATCATTTCATTAGGCGTCCCTACGTATGAAGTTTTCCCAGTCTTTTAAAACAATGAATATTTAATTTGCAGCGACTACCGTTTTCACGTTAACAATAAATCCCCCGAGTAAACACTTGTTCAGATTAGAGCATCTACATCTGTGAACTCTCCAAACATGTGTAGTAATCCAATATTTTGTATTTTTCGAGTTAGAGGCCTCTCGTACACCAACCGAATATTCTACGAACTGAGATCAACAGTTAGCCAATCAGTAATTTCTAAAAAGTTCTTTATAACAAATCAAACTACCACATTCTTCCCCACTTAATGAACGATACGAAGTTTCGAAACAGCTATTTGTGGGATAATGTATTTATTTACAACGTTTCGTCTCTAACAAGTGTTTTAAAACGCTTTCAGATGTCCATTACCAGTAAATGGGGAATTGATAGTTTATGGTAAGGTACTTGTCACTATGGTAACAAAAAGATGAGGGTTGTTCACTTTGGTTTTAGTAGCGATCTCACTTAGTGTTTATTCTTAGAAGTTGGTAATTATTATTCTTTTAAAGGAAGAATGAATCAGTTCTCTTTTAACTTTTATGAAGTTCTTGTTCTTGAACAGAGAGGTTTAGTAAAGAGGAACATAGTAATATATTTCTTTATCTAGAATATCATCAGAATTTTGATAAAAGTTTTTTGTAATATTCATGAGTTCCAGAAAGATATTTCTTGCCGACCTTCTGGTCATTACTTCCTATCGTGATTGATGCTTTTAATGTAAGACATGGAAATATGTTTCTATTTTTTATGTTACAAGTTAGTGATTTGGCATGTTGATGGTATCTAGTGCGTTGTTTAATATGTTTTTAAGGGTCTCAGAAAGTTGTCTTCTGCTGTAGTTAAAATATTCACATTTTGGTTTAACTTCGTTGTTGTCAGATACTGAGATGAAAACATCGCTCTAAAGGCTAGATAAAGAAAAAGGGAGGGAAGGATGGAGTCCCTGTCTTCTTTGATAATACTTATAAAAGCAGATACTCCGTTTGAAACTACGTCATCTCAGTGAAATTGGTTGACACCATTGTTTTGGTTTTTCAGTTATCATGTAATAAAAAAGAAGCAGAAGAAAGAAGAACCAGAAATTCAAACTTTTTTCTATGATATTTACAGACATTCCCAGAACTTGTGACTAAGTCATTACATATATATTGTTATACAAGGAAACACTGTATAGTATTGTAAAGTTCTGACGACCTGTTTAGGAGATATTTTAAAATTCCGTTTAGATGAAAAATCCGAGCCATCCCAACATAGACAGTGCTACCGCCTGGCTGATATAAGTTTGTTATCTAGCACAAAATTATGGAGTTGAAAGGGGTGTGGTGCAAAAGGGTGTGAAATTTCCACAGAGACAGAGAACTTAGATGTTATTTCATCGTATGAGGCCTTCACCCCTTGGGCACTTCAATTGTCCGAGATTGGCAGCTGTTTACGTGTGATATCGGACGTTAATGTTTTATGCTTTCTTGGCTATTAGAATAATGAGATGTTTTTCTGTTTCTTTGCGAGTCATTGAAAATATCACTCTTCTTCATTGTAATCCAAACGTGTACGTTATAATTTTCTCTTACGCCGACGTAGTGATTGTCAGTCAAGATCAGGGATATCGTCTGGCTTTCAGCGCGACGTTAATTTAGTCTTATAGCCGATAGAGGGCGGGATCTGTCATTTACTGTGATATTCCAGGAAGAAGTGAAGAGGCTTGACTGTTGGTGGATTAAGTAACCGTGAAAATAATAAGGTAAGTTATCTGGTCTGTTCTCATAATAAAACTCAGTAGTTATCGTGATGGTCAATAAGCCTGGCTGTTATCCCTGTCATTATTACAGTTTAGCAATAAGAATCTCATTAGATGAAATCAATTAAGGTTGTGTATCTTGTACAGCAGTGAAATCAGTTAATTTAGTGTCTTCAAGTAACGTCAAGCCAATCTAAAAAATGTAGATTGTTTGTGTGATAAAAATCAGAATATAAATTAACGATAAGTCAATCCAAAAACCTTAGGTTGTTTGGTCTGACAGAAAGTCAGAATATAAATTAACGATAAGTCAATCTAAAAACCTTAGGTTGTTTGGTCTGACAGAAAGTCAGAATATAAATTAACGATAAGTCAATCTAAAAACCTCAAGTTGTTTGGTCTGACAGAAAGTCAGAATATAAAGTAATGTTATCTTAAACTTTCAGATATACAACATCAGAGATCGTTGTTTAAGTTAATGATCACTGCTTGAAAGATGCGAAATTCTTAATTTCAGTGGTTTCAACTTTTTTTTTCACTGAAGGCACCCTAACCTACTTATCTTGTTGCCACATCCAATATTTTTTGTCTTCTTGGTTATTCTTCGTTTGCTGAAACTCTTGCGACACCCCTAACAGTTTGTCGCGACACACAGTTTGGAAACCACTGCTTTATTTCCTACACTTCTACCTCAAAAGGTAGTAGCGTAGTAGTGTTAAACTAAAACTAACACTAGAGGGCGGGACTTTACTTGGAATTTGGTTTAATTGAAAAAAAATACTTTCCTTAACAACTTCTTTGTAATTGTTCCTCGGTGAATCAGGGTTAAGTTTACGGATTTTCAACGTTGAAATCTTGGGTTCTATTCCGTGCGGTGGACTGAACGTAGATAGCTCATTGTGTGTAGTTTTGGGTTGAAATGACAACAATTTCTATGTAACCTGATCGTTGAATCATTTTAATATTTAACTTTATGGATACTCGATAAACTGCCAGCTCCTCCTGTCGAAAGGTCCAGGATTTATTCGAGTTTTTTACTATCATAATTTTATGGATAAAAATGCACTGTGTTACCCCCCCCCCCCCTGGATAACTTACCTGCAACGCTTGCAATAGCTACTGTGTTTTTTTATGCTTGAAAACATTCAATTCTCGCAATGATTTAGGGTTGACCTCAAACAGCTGTCACAATGTTCTGACTCGCCCCATGTGTTTCTTATTAATTATCCACTGAGGACGTGAGCCTCTTATAGCCCTTATATTTAGATGGCGTCACTCCTGCCCTCTGTGGTGAGTGTAGTAGTTACATCGTATTTGTAGGGTTTTTAATGAGTCATTGAAATCAAATTCATTACCATAACATCCTGTAACGCTCTTTACCTCTATTGGTTCTGAAAGGAGAGAGGAGGGGGAGGTATGTCAGAAAAGCTGCTTGTATACCCCCCCGGTTACACCATTTCTATCTGTTACAATAGCATGCTTGTTCAGGTTTTTATTTTGGGGAGTGGTGGTTAAGGATTAAGATATGAAGGTCTCCATGTTGGAGTTCAGACTCGAACTCAATATCCGATAAAAATATTAACCTTAGAATGTAATAGGTGTAAATATTTCAGTATAGTTTGGTTAACGAGAAAACAGCGACATCTACAATATCAAACTGCTTCTTTCTTATATTACACGATAAATCTTTTACTGTGTCAAGATTACACGATAAACCTTTTACTGTTATATTACAGGATAAACCTTTTACTGTGTCAGGATTAAACGATAAATCTTTTACTGTGTCAGGATTAAACGATAAACCTTTTACTGTGTCAGGATTACATTATAAACCTTTTACTGTGTCAAGATTACACGATAAATCTTTTATTGTGTCAAGATTACAGATAAACCTTTTACTGCGTCAGGGTTAAACGACATATCTTTTACTGTGTCAGGATTAAACGACAAACCTTTTACTGTGTCAGGATTACACGATATACCTTTTACTGTGTCAGGATTACATTATAAACGTTTTACTGTGTCAGGATTACACGATAAATCTTTTACTGTGTCAGGATTACATTATAAACGTTTTACTGTGTCAGGATTACATTATATACCTTTTACTGTGTCAGGATTACACGATAAATCTTTTACTGTGTCACGATTACATTATAAACCTTTTACTGTGTCAGGATTACACGATAAATCTTTTACTGTGTCAGGATTACATTATAAACCTTTTACTGTGTCAGGATTAAACGACAAACCTTTTACTGTGTCAGGATTACACGATAAACGTTTTACTGTGTCAGGATTACATGGAAAACTTTTTACCGTGTCAGGATTACATGAAAAACTTTTTACCGTGTCAGGATTACACGACAAACTTTTTACCGTGTTAGTATTACATGATAAACCTTTTACTGTTATATTACATTATAAACCTTTTACTGTGTCACGATAAAACGATAAACCTTTTACTGTTATATTACATTATAAACCTTTTACTGTGTCACGATAAAACGATAAACCTTTTACTGTGTCAGGATTCTTTTTTTGTTTGCATTAAAGGTAACGTTGTTTATAGGAAAATGTCCCTCGGTGGCTCACCGTTAAGCAAGAGACCTTGTAATCAGGGTTCGATTCCCGCGATAGCACAAATAGTCAATTGGACAGTTTTAAGTTAAAAGACAACAAAGAGACTGGTCTAGGAAAATCTTCAACAGTGTGTAAATTTTATGTTGATGAAGTGTATAGTAAAGGTCTATTAAAAATGTTTCCGTATTTGCTTGTTTGATTTCTCGGGGTTGAAAGATCCCTAGCTCATTAACATGGCTCCCCCCCCCCCCTCCCATACTGTGGCTCGAGGTTCAGGGACAAACCAAATTTCGGTAGCATACTGTTGGTGGTCTCGAAAATATCCTTTACCTCCCCTGTGACGAGAGTAATTAATAAAAGAGAAATTTTGTCTTCAGAGTTAAAACTAGTTGTAGATCCTTCTCTATAGTCGAGCTCAGAGGCACCGAGCTCCTCACAAACTTCCACGGCACGAGTTGACGTCCAGCGGCCTCTTTTCGGCACAGCAGGTAATTAATGGCTTCGTGGTCGTTACTTAGTTTATATGTCTTTACGTGACCAGTAGGTCCAGGTACGGCCAACAGGGGGTGTTATTCCGAAAACATATTGAACAAACACTTCTTTCATTAGCCTTCTGATGTATGATTCTCTAGCATAAAGCAAAGGTTGTAAATAGCCTTCTTAGTAAACTCTGCAGTTGTCAGCGAAGAATGGCTGACTTTAGTAGCTCAGGTGTGGAAACTGTGCACAACACACTTTACACTGAATACTCGGTAATTCACTGTGAAACATGGCTGACTTTAGTAGCTCAGGTGTGGAAACTGTGCACAACACACTTTACACTGAATACTCAGTAAACACTACAGTTCTAAACAAAATATGTCTCATCAGAACAGCACAGAAGTAAAGTTCGAAACAATGTTTATCATCAGGATAATGGAGACTTGTGGGTTGAAACAATATTTCACTTTGCAACACCGGAAACTGTAGTTTGAAACAATATATTATACTCTGGAACACCGGAAACTGTAGTTTGAAACAATATTTCACTTTGGAACACCGTAAACAGTAGTTTGAAACAATATTTCCCTTTGGAACACCGGAAACAGTAGTTTGAAACAATATTTCACTCTGGAACACCGGAAACAGTAGTTTGAAACAATATTTCACTTTGGAACACCGGAAACAGTAGTTTGAAACAATATTTCACTCTGGAACACCGGAAACAGTAGTTTGAAACAATATATCACTCTGGAACACCGGAAACAGTAGTTTGAAACAATATTTCACTTTGGAACACCGGAAACTGTAGTTTGAAACAGTATTTCACTCTGGAACACCGGAAACTATAGCTTGAAACAATATTTCACTCTGGAACACCGGAAACTGTAGCTTGAAACAATATTTCACTTTGGAACACCGGAAACAGTAGTTTGAAACAATATTT
>NW_013676366.1:0-7666 GCF_000517525.1 Limulus polyphemus
TTGTCTTTTCCTATTATTATGTTGAATTGTCTTGTCCTATTATTATGTCGAATTGTCTTTTCCTATTATTATGTTGAATTGTCTTGTCCTATTATTATGTCGAATTGTCTTGTCCTATTATTATGTTGAATTGTCTTGTCCTATTATTATGTCGAATTGTCTTGTCCTATTATTATGTTGAATTGTCTTGTCCTGTTATTATGCCGAATTGTCTTGTTCTATTATTATGTTGAATTGTCTTTTCCTATTATTATGTTGAATTGTCTTGTTCTATTATTATGTCGAATTGTCTTGTCCTATTATTATGTTGAGTTGTCTTGTCCTATTATTATGTTGAATTGTCTTGTCCTGTTATTATGTCGAATTGTCTTGTTCTATTATTATGTTGAATTGTCTTTTCCTATTATTATGTTGAATTGTCTTGTTCTATTATTATGTCGAATTGTCTTGTCCTATTATTATGTTGAGTTGTCTTGTCCTATTATTATGTTGAATTGTCTTGTTCTATTATTATGTTGAGTTGTCTTGTCCTATTATTATGTTGATTTGTCTTGTTCTATTATTATGTCGAATTGTTTTGTTTTATTATTATGTTGAATTGTCTTGTTCTATTATTATGTTGAATTGTCTTGTTCTATTATTATGTTGAATTGTCTTGTTCTATTATTATGTTGAATTGTCTTGTCCTATTATTATGTTGAATTGTCTTGTCCTATTATTATGTTGAATTGTCTTGTCCTGTTATTATGTCGAATTGTCTTGTTCTATTATTATGTTGAATTGTCTTTTCCTATTATTATGTTCGAATTGTCTTGTCCTATTATTATGTTGAGTTGTCTTGTCCTATTATTATGTTGAATTGTCTTGTTCTATTATTATGTCGAATTGTTTTGTTCTATTATTATGTTGAATTGTCTTGTTCTATTATTATGTCGAATTGTCTTGTTCTATTATTGTGTCGAATTGTTTTGTTTTATTATTATGTTGAATTGTCTTGTTCTATTATTATGTTGAATTGTCTTGTTCTATTAGTGTGTTGAATTGTCTTGTTCTATTATTGTGTTGAATTGTCTTGTTCTATTATTATGTTGAATTGTCTTGTCCTATTATTATGTCGAATTGTCTTGTCCTATTATTATGTTGAATTGTCTTGTTCTATTATTATGTTGAATTGTCTTGTTCTATTAGTGTGTTGAATTGTCTTGTTCTATTATTGTGTTGAATTGTCTTGTTCTATTATTATGTTGAATTGTCTTGTCCTATTATTATGTCGAATTGTCTTGTCCTATTATTATGTTGAATTGTCTTGTTCTATCATTATGTTGAATTGTCTTGTTCTATTATTATGTCGAATTGTCTTGTTCTATTATTGTGTTGAATTGTCTTGTCCTATTATTATACCGAATTGTCTTGTCCTATTATTATGTTGAATTGTCTTGTTCTATTATTATGTCGAATTGTCTTGTCCTATTATGAAACCGAATTGTCTTGTCCTGTTATTATGTTGAATTGTCTTGTCCTATTATTATGTTGAATTGTCTTGTCCTATTATTATGTTGAATTGTCTTGTTCTATTATTATGTCGAATTGTCTTGTCCTGTTATTATGTTGAATTGTCTTGTCCTGTTATTATGTCGAATTGTCTTGTTCTATTATTATGTTGAATTGTCTTGTTCTATTATTATGTTGAATTATCTTGTTCTATTATTATGTTGAATTGTCTTGTCCTATTATTAATACCGAATTGTCTTGTCCTATTATTAATACCGAATTGTCTTGTCCTATTATTATGTCGAATTGTCTTGTCCTATTATTAATACCGAATTGTCTTGTCCTATTATTATGCCCCCTAGTGACAGCTGCTGTTACATAACAAATGTTGCACCATATTTTCTCGAAGAAACTTTATCGAATGAAACTTTTTTCTTGCTTAATAATCTATTAAACGATTTGTTTGTTTGTTTGTTTTAAATTTCGCGCAAAGCTACACGAGGGCTATCTGCGCTAGCCGTCCCTAATTTAGCAGTGTAAGACTAGAGGGAAGGCAGCTAGTCATCACCACCCACCGCCATAGTGATACATTTTTTTTAAAGCTTATCCTCATGTATAACCTTGCTACAGAACAGTTCCCTCATTTCTGAAACCAAAGTCACATCACTGGGTCAGGTACTATTACAGGAACGTCAGAGAAAGTACAAACAACTACGGTATGTCGAGGGGAAGCAGGCATTGTGAAGGGTTGGTCAGGAAAGATAGTCAGGGGAGGATGCAGCTATTGAATGGTCAAGGAACTCCGGCACAAAAATATCTTTTTCTAAAAGATTCTAGGGATTAAATTATTAACCGGACTATACTTAGGATGCAAACAGCATCATCTTACGATGGTAAAACCAGTTTCATTTTTAAATCATTTTAGCAGGTTTTTATTTTTAATTCTTTACTTGAACTTAAAGAATAAATTGATTTTCTTAAATTTAAATATCCGTAATGTTATTTTAATCAGTAGTTGAGGTTTTACTTGCTAGACTATTGTTGAGGTTTTACTTACTAGACTATTGTTGAGGTTTTACTTGCTAGACTATTGTTGAGGTTTTACTTGCTAGACTATTGTTGAGGTTTTACTTGCTAGACTGTTGTTGAGGTTTTACTTGCTAGACTGTTGTTGAGATTTTACTTGCTAGACTATTGTTGAGGTTTTACTTGCTAGACTATTGTTGAGGTTTTACTTGCTAGACTGTTGTTGAGGTTTTACTTGCGAGATTATTGTTGAGGTTTTACTTGCTAGACTATTTTATTCTTTCAAATGATTATTCATTTATTTTAGCTTGAAAGAAACTTGTATTTGTCTTGTATTTATGGGAAAGCTACTAAGACTATCCGCCGCCGTCCCTTATTTTGAACTACTGACGTGAGGAAGGAGCCAGTCAGCAACCCACTACCACCCATCATCCACGCTAATGGATTGCCTATCACTTTTATAGCGTACCAACAGATTAAAGTGCTGGAAATATTTAGTGGTATCGCACAGATTAGAACTCGGTTCACCAGCTACGAAATCCTGAGCTCAAGAAAAAGAAACTCGACGCTTTTGCGATTTGGACAACAATTTTTTTTTGTTTACTACCTCTGTGAATTCTTGCTCTGTGTTTGTGTTCTTTTCTTGCGTGTTTGAGATGTGTTATGTGGTTCCTTGACTTTTTCGTTGTTTTCCTGATTACTGATAGATTCAGAAGCGTTGCTTTCCTCTTCTGAGGCATTGTTATCACTGCTCTCTGAGTCATTATCTGTGTATAGTGTACTGTCTGATGTTGTTTGAGTCATTATCTGTGTATAGTGTATTGTCTGACGTTGTTGTTGTTGATCTGACGTTGTTTGAGTCATTATCTGTGTATAGTGTGCTGTCTGACGTTGTTGTTGTTGTTGAGCCTCTTTGTTCTCTCTGTGATGCTTTACCGAGAGCTTTAAGGTTTGGTGAGTTGTTTAACATGTTGATACTATGGCTGCTGTTTTGCGTTTTTTTCTTTGCCAAAACCACTAGTGCTAGGCTTACATTTTTCGGTGCTCTGAAGAAGTTCCTTGACAACAAAATCTTGTTTTGAATTTTGCGCCAAGTTGCTCGAGAGTTATCTGTCTATAATTTTTAACTGACACACTAGATGGAAGGCAGCTAGTCAAAACCACCCACCGCCAACGAAAAGTGAGACTGACAGTCACATTATAACATCCCCAGCATGTTTAACGACGGGATTCGAACACGTGACCCTCAGGTTGCGAGTCGAGTGCTCTAAGCACCAGGCCATGCTAGGCCGACAACAAGAAGAAAATCCGATATGATTTACTAAGACAAGAACAACTAAGGGAAGAATATACAATTAGTCCTTGAAAAACATACTTAATGTTTAAGAGTATTGTGCCTCACAATACAAAGGATTTTAGCATTAAACCTGAAAAAGACTAATAATAAATAATAAAACTGTTTTTACTTTATAAAGCGTACACCGTTGTGTTTGAGTAGTTTTTCGTAACGTACGTGAAAATGAACTAAACTTTTCACTTCTTTAGCCAGTTGACTGATCAAATTTATCCGAAATTTAGATATGAAATATGAAAAATGGCGTTCATCAGAGAGTGTATTGAGTTAATGAAAGAAACACAAATAAAACAGACAGCCTGTTTTTGAAATGAGTATATACTAAAGAAATGTGTTGAATTTTTTAAAATTTTTATGTCAAATGAATTGTAATATTCCATTGTAGAAACTTTCCTGAAAAAGTATTTTGTTGTCAAAAATCTCAATTTTTTGTACAAACCAAGAAATGTAGGTAATGTTTAACACACAAAAATGTAGTAGAATCGACAGAAAACTGTGCACAAATAAAAGAAAAATTAATAATTAGAAGATTCAAGCATCTCATGATGGACTATTTTTTGTACTAGTGACATTTCGAAGAATCGTTATGGATTTTAAACATTTTTTAGGGCTATCAGAAATATCGGGAAGTTATACGTTGGTTTCATGGCAGCTGAGTACAAAAAAAAATAAACTTAGGTTCAAAATTAAAGTAGGTTTTACCTTGAAGAAATATTAGCAATATCCAGAAAAGAGAAGACGCTTCATTAAACATCGTACAACACATGATTCAGCATAGGAAATGATTATCTTGTCAAGCTAGAGGGCAGTGCAGTCGTGGTGTCAAGTCACTGGAATGTAATATGTTGTTTTTCTTCCACCTCGAATGATCAGACAACACAATTCAGGTGGCCGGAACTAGATTCCCCATAAATGGAGCTTTCTTACAGCCTCCGCCGTCTCCATGGAAACGTATCATTCCAGGCTACGGCGTAAAGGGGAGAAATAATGTCAAGCCAGGTCACGTGATTTAGAGCCGACGATATCTTTCTTCTCTCTGCATGAGAGAAAAAATGAGACTTTTATTAACATTTTTTTTTATCAAATGCGAAAGAAAGTGTTACAGCCAGGAATCTCTGATCACCCTAAATCATAGATATTAATATTTCAAGCGCCATCTTTATAAAATATAATCATCTGGTAAAACACTTTTTTT
Source organism: Limulus polyphemus (assembly GCF_000517525.1). NCBI lineage: Eukaryota > Metazoa > Arthropoda > Merostomata > Xiphosura > Limulidae > Limulus > Limulus polyphemus. Next base: position 5,067 of record NW_013676366.1, read on the forward strand.
TGGTAAGGAACATATTTATAAATCAGTATTAAGTTACTATTCTTCCAAATTGTGTATTGACATAATTTTTGCAGTAAGTTGTATAAAAATAATAATATTTAGTACCAAATATCAGATAGAACACAATCATTATAATTTTCAAGAGGATTTGAGATTGTAAAAAATAATGAAATTCTTTGAGATCTTACCTGACACACACACACCTTTTATATAACCCCGAGGCCAACTGGCAAAGTAAGACTGGAGTTTTATTCTGTACTCTAACCTTTTATATAACCCCGAGGCCAACTGGAAAGGTAAGACTGGAGTTTTATTCTGTACTCTAACCTTTTATATAACCCCGAGGCCAACTGGAAAGGTAAGACTGGAGTTTTATTCTGTACTCTAACCTTTTATATAACCCCGAGGCCAACTGGAAAGGTAAGACTGGAGTTTTATTCTGTACTCTAATGTGTCAAAACAGCTAACGTAAAGTGTTCAATCTTTATGGAAATGTCTCGATAACTAATAACCAATTAATAATATTTTCATACATACCGATGAAGCAAAAACAACTCAAAGAAGGTGTATAAAGATTTCGAAATTGTTGTTTATTAAACAGATACATCTAAATTCAAGTAAGATTTTCAGATACATATAGATTAAGTTCATTTGACCTTCGAGAGTAAAAGCTCACACATCATCACTGCTCTCTGAGAAGTTTGTTTAATGACAGTGTATTGAACAAAATCAACTTTTCGTGAGGTTGAAAATTCTGTGTTTTTTTTTCATCAAGAAGAAAGTGCTACGTAATTTATTATCAATAAAAAAACATAATACTTACAAAAAAGTGGCCAAGTTAGGAAATAAGCAAAATCAAAAACAAAGTTGTGATATTTCAAAGAAATGCATGCTAGATTTTGGATTGTCTAATTGGGCCTTAGATATGATCTAAGATTATTTATAGAGCACCTTATCAATCCTCAAATACATTTTATCATTAAAATATAGTATAGTAGCCATTACATTCTTTAGCCCAAAAGTAATGTAAGGATGTTTGTTTCGCGCAAAGCTACACGACGACTATCTATTGTCAACTCTTGGACTACTTTAATCAAATATTGCGATTTGACCGTCATTCACATACCGCACTCACAGTCTTAAAGTACGAAGCGCAAATTTACGATAACAGAATATCAACTCTCGGATTTAAATTCTGGAACGCTAAGAAATAGTCCACGTCCGGCGGACTTAGTTCAAAAGTAGGTTAACTATATTCAGTAGTCAGATGTTAAAGGTATTACATGTCTTTTTTATATTTAGTTGTTGTTTTATGTGGAATAATCTTTGAGAGGTTAAACTCTATCGGAGGGAATTGAAAATACTTAAGGAAAATTCTTCTTCATAATCTATAAATTTTACATGGATTTTGTAAGAAAGTAGCATTGTCTTGTAGATTTTGAAAAAATAATTTCAATTATGAATTCATTTATGAATAATTCAACTATTCAAATGATGTAGAGTACAATACATAAAGCATAACAATGATTGACTAAAAAAGAAATGATATTTTGCATGCTTCCTTCCTCAAAAGTGAAAAATTCTATTATTTATTTTAAGTCTTTTGTTTGTGGTAATGAATGATCACGTGGTTATATACTGTCTATTCCAAAAAACTACAAAGCAAAATTAAATTGTTTACTTAAATCGGATCGTGGTCTTTTGTTGTAAATTAAATACTGCAAATTACAGTATATAAATAGATGTAAATGAAGTTATATTCAGTTTTAAATTCACATCTTGAGTACATTAAGGATTTTAAAAAAATACAACCAAGTCTTGGTATCAATATTTACAGAGCAATTTTTCGCTTCTTCAGCAACTGGACCCCCAGTAGCTCAACGGTGAATCTACGGGCTTACACCGCTAAAAACTGGGTTTCGATACTCGTGGTGGGCACAGCAGATATAGCCCATTGTATAGATTTCTGTTTTACAACAAAACGTACAAACAAACAAACCTCTGCATCTCTCAACACATATTTCAAAAGAAGAGTTGAAAGGTTGTTCTATGAACAATTAACGTGGAGTTTAAAACCCAAATAAGTTATTTTACAACTGTGAAAAATGTTTAATCAAGTAAATCAGGATAAAAACTGATAAATTATTTTTGTACTATTTATAAATCTGAAGAAAATAAATCCAACTAGTAAATTAATTGATCATGAAATGTAATATGAATAATCTGAGAAGCAAAGAGATAGGTAAATAGGTGAATACCACATTAAATTTTAAATGATAGTAGAAACTAGACTACTCGTGACCCGTTGGGTCACCCACTATTCAGAGGTTATGAAGAATGTGACTGAGAAAATTTTCTCATTTCCTTACCTACCATAACCAAGGTACATTATTGAGAAATTCTTCAAGATCTTGTTTTTGTCATCTTAAGCCTTTTAATGAAGATGGGAACATTGACAGGGAAATAGATTTGAACGAAGAAGTTTCGTAAAAAGCACGAACGGTAGTGTGATGAAAAATTACTCATGCTAGAAATTTTCCTAAAAGTGACCCGAAAAGCGGCGTTAACTCGGTAACCCGTGACAGGATTTTAACGAAACT
>NW_013676366.1:8405-16364 GCF_000517525.1 Limulus polyphemus
AAACCTTTTTTTTGTTTCTCGGCAACAAAAGTTGGTAGTGTAAGAAATGCAAGGCGATGCCGTTACAATTACCACGTTGACATTGTTGGCTCACTGTTGTTAAAGCAATATTTAAACCTTTTTTTTGTTTCTCGGCAACAAAAGTTGGTAGTGTAAGAAATGCAAGGCGATGCCGTTACAATTACCACGTTGACATTGTTGGCCCACTGTTGTTAAAGCAATATTTAAACCTTTTTTTTTTTCCTGTGTGTCAAAATACTTCGATTGAATCCATTCCAGTACGATATGATGGAATATTTAATAAGCTCGAAATTAAAAATGCATGAGGTCGCTTGAGTTAGCTTTAATGATAGACTTATTCTTGTATCAATAATTAATGATTCATAAAACGTATCAATTATCCATTATTTAAAATAATTGTCTTATTTAAAACAGCAGAACAATAAAGGTTACGGATGACACAGATTGAATTACGTTGTGTACCGAATCTGCTTGTGATGATGGCGATTCTTCTTTTTTTTCCAAGCTGCACTTGGAGTCTTGCCAATATGTATCGTTTGTCCAACCCACCCAACTCCATGCACTAATAAGAAGCAACAAACCAAATTGAACCAATCAACAACTCTTTCTTTCTAACAACAATAAGTAAATCTACCCTATCACACACAAATACAGAGTTATTATGTTGCGAAAGGCTTTTACAAGCTAGCAAAGTACGATTATAATTGTATTTGTCATAATAACTCGTGTCGTTGTTAATGGATATGGCAAACATTATGTAGTTGGAAATACTATCATTATACACTCTTCTAGGTCTAGATAAACAGTGTAGTGTAAAAAATATAATAGGCCTAATACTAATGTCTTATGACAAATATAAAAATTCACAGTTCACAACATTGAGTAACTCATGCAATATGAACTTCTTCTTAATGTTGTATTAAAATATAGCTTGATTAAATAATTCGAACCAATTCTACTGTAGACCGAACATTTTTGTAGCATCTAGTAACTCTTTTGATGTACACAAATGAATTACAATCTCCCAACTTAATTCTATTTTCAAACAATAATCTTAATAATATATAATTTGTGTGAGACAAATTCTTTTTTTCATCCTAAAACCAAACCCAAAACTTGTAGATGTGTGTTACGTTTCGGACTTAAGCCTACATCAGACACAATTAAGTGAAACAATTGTGTCTGATGTAGGCTTAAGGCCGAACCGTAACACACATTACACAAGTTTTTGTTTTTGTTTTAGGACGGAAGATATAATTGTTTCCTTGAATGTATATATATGTCATAGACTCAGTAGTATTTTAACATATCTGTATAACGTAAGTAATTAAAGAGGCCAATGTCTCCATCACGCAAACCCAACATGGCCAAATTTGACACCAGAAAAACCTAAAAAAAACCCAGTAAAACCTAATACTGTCTATATCACTGCATGGGATCTGCAAGAAGGTATCTTTGTACCAAATCTCTTGTAACTTGATTGACATACACATGAATAGTTCACGAAAATCCCAAATTATACTTTCCTCGCTGAAAAATTGAGCAAAAAACAAATATTCCAAAATTATTTACATCCCTGTTTGGTACCTGTATCTTTGTACCAAATTACATGTAAATTGGTCAAAACAAGGCTAAGTAACTGACCAAAACTCCTAAAATTATGTGTTTATTTAACCCTTTGACCTCCCCTAAAATGACCAAACATGTGCACATCCCACAGTTTTGTATGTATATTATAGGACCTGTAGAAAAGTATCGTTGTACCAAATTCCATGTAAATTGGCCAAAATACGGCGGGATACTTGTTAAAAACTCCTAAATTGTGCTTTTTAGGGCATCTTGACTCTCCCAGAATTACCAAAAATGTGCAAGTCCACCATTTGTGTTTGCCAATGTATGTAACCTGTAGAAAGGTATCTTTGTACCAAATCCAATGTAAATTAGTCAAAATATGGCCGAGTAATTGACTAAAATTATGCATTTTTGTGAGCTATAGCCCCCCCCCCCTTCTAAAAAAAGACTCAAAATGGGCAAGTCCAACGGTTTTTAAGCCAATGTGTTTGGCTCATGAAAATTTATATTTGTGCTAATGTTAGTTTTGATTGCTGTAAATATGACCGCACAGAAGCCAAAAATATACATTTTGGGGCTGTTTGACCTTTTACCATATAAAATCTTTTAAAAGGCTTAAATAAAAATAAAATAAAAGATCTGGGAGTATTGGAACCCAAGGTATAACCATATCAGGTTTCTAGTCAATCCACTGAGAAATGAAGGAATGACTGTTGATTGAAAAGTGTTTAGAAGAAGAAACAATAGAAAAACAGCATGTCTCTCTGCGGTAAGGTAACTAACTGTTTTTACACAGTTAACTAGCAAATGTGCAGAATGAAAGCGGTGTTAGAATACAGAACAAAACGTGATTAATGTGTGTGTGTGTGTGCAAATCACCACAATGGGCTATACGCTGTGTCCATCACTGGAATAGAACTTCGAATTTCTGCGATGTAAGTCCTAATCTTAAAAATTGACCCATCGGAGGACAGATGATTAACGTAAATCAAGTAAGGATGTAAACGCACAGTAATAACTGGCATAAAAGTATTTCCATTGGATTAATTTCATTCTCTTAAGGATATGAGCTGTTGTTTTTGAAATTCATAATTTCTAAAGTTCCCTTAATGCAAGGACAAAGGTGATATTCCATTCTACGGGTATAATAATCCTAAAAATACGTTTACTCTAAAAATATATTAATAAAGTGAATTATACTTTGACTCTGACAGCTTGGATAACAAGTAACTTTTACCCGGATTTCTTTTGTCATGTTAATACATCTTACACGTTTTTCTTTTCATCAAGTATTGAATATTAACCACTCTGTTTAAATTTGTGGTACACATCTTATAATCTTGTATCCGGGTTTATCCATTCTTCCTTTTGGTTGAAAAGGTTTTCACTTTCAAAAGAGTGTTATTTGTCGCTTGTTTCGTTTGTACGTGCATTCTATATCCGTGTATAAGCAAAACAGTCTACGTTAACAAGCATTTCATCTTATAATTCCTTTCTATAACATTAAAGTATGTTGGTCTGATATTTTACAAGGGAAAAAAAAGTGAAGAGAAGGAACTCTACCTTCATGTTTCTCAACATGCATCGCCTACATAAAATATTCTATATACTACTTTCATGTATGGTAAAGCCATCTATTTTTGTCTGAGATGACGAACATACCAGAAGCTTACTTTAGTGCATAATTACATTTTGTGGATCTTCTGATAGAGGATCGACAAATAATTATTTGGAAACGAAGAAATGACTGCGCGCTTTGTTATAATAGTCCATATTTCTATAAGTTTCGTCTCCCGGTGGATCAGCGGTAAGTTTCCGGATTTATAAAGCTAGAATACGGGGTTAGAGCCTACAAGCAAACAATTGTATAAAGTAAATGGTGGTTAAGATTAACAACACTGTTCTTCAGTATTTGCTTATGAGTTACTCTGTTTTCAGAATAACTCAAATGAAAAATATATTGCAAAACTTCAAAAACTCAAGGTCCTGATTCTAATCTGATGTACTTATTGTGTAGTTTACATCATGTTTAGTTGAAGATTTATATCTTCACTGGTATTAAAAAAAACACATTATGTTTCACTAATACTTTCAACTGTTTCTAGATGTGTTGCTAGGTTACATCTGGGCATAACGCACAGTAAAACATATATTTAATAATCGACCGAAAACAAGAACTTTATTATACAATCTTATGAATAATGACGAGACAAGAAAAGCTAATCAGAACTGTCAGACTTATTGAACCATTACATCAAACTCTCGAACTCAAAATTTCTATAACAACGCTAAGCTGGGCTTAATATCAACCTGTCACTTGTAAATAAACAAGTAGTTTCTTGCACCCAAAGTTTTGTCAATCAGTAGAGTTCAAATGTACAAATATATAGTTCAAAGACAAGCCAACAACAACAAAGGTCAAAGCAAGGTTTCCTGAGGCAATGCGACATAAGTAGTATAACTGTCATGCGCACACGACCTAGAACTTACAGTATAGTAGAGTTAGTAGCAATGACATTAACTACAGGAATAGTCTACTACCACTGAACAGTATATTCGTATGTTATAAATAAATTGTGTGAAAGTTAGGATTTTTGTGTTGTTGTTTTTAAATGCTTAATACTAAAACAAAGGACGGGTACATCAGCTTTTGTGAAATAAAGAAACGTGTTTGTAAAAGAACGTTCTCCTGGTATGTGAAAGAAACCCTTATTGGGAAAATCCCAGCCCACAGGTAACTCTATCCAGTACGTCCACGGTCTGAAACAGTTACAATTCCTCTGTTGCCATATTAGGGCATGTAGATTATTTAGATTGAATGTCTAGCATTGTTGAAAATAAATATCTAGAATAGATACCAAGAATAGAATATTTCCTAACCCATTTGTACGTAATGTGTTAAAAAATGTTTTCGTCGTTTACCCAACAAAATTATTATAGTATTCAATATGACCTCACCCCTTTAGAACATTCTCCATAGTTCATAATGTTTATGTACAAATTTTGTTTGAGATGGGCCCAATAGGCTCAGAGGAGTTAGGTGCAAACAAACACACACTTCCTCTTTATATATAGAAAGATTTGTGTGTCCTCCCCACACTTTGTGTATGTTGTTATAGAAAATTTATTTATTTTTGCAAGGACGTAGCGCCATCTATATATGTAGTTAACGTTAACTTACATAAAAGATAATAAATGTTCAATAATATCAATAATGGGGAATGGAGAGGGTTGTTACTTGACCTAGCGACCTCGGAGTAGTTAGATAAGGGACAAACAGACAGACACACAGATTTTTGTGCTTAATATATAGAGAGATTATTGAGTAAAAGCTTGAAGATGCTACGTTTCCTCACTAGCTACAACTTAATTAGAAGATTACCTCGCTTTATTAATCAAAAATAAATTGCTCATTGTTGAGTTGTCATAATTATCACGAATATTTTCTTTAAAAATTACATATTTCATTACGTTTTCTAGTGTACGACCAGATATAACTTTTGAATAGCTATGTCCTGTATTAAATCACTTCTCGCCTACACTGATACAGTTTGCTGACTGATATACTTTCCTCTAAAGTCCTCTGTCTCTCGTTAAGTAAAAAGTAGCAATCAAGAAATGAGTCATATCATGTGCTGTGAAAAAAAGATACGTTAAAAACTAGATTCGCCAAATGATGTATTTCTTCAATTTTAGTAAATTACTTGCTTAAGGAATGGAAATGTTCAAACGAATTTTGAGCACGTAAGAAAGCAGTTTTATCTTCTGAGAGATATTGTACTAACGGCCTATAATTGATAAGTTAAAGCAGACATTCCTAGCCTGTGGTACATGTACCCCCGGGGGTACATTTGCACTTCTCAAGGGGTACATAGGGGTCTGAGAGTTGCTAAAGTTTCCCCTCGTATTAATGAACTTGTTGCCAAAAAACAGGCTCAACTATCTCATTAGTATTAGTATTTAGTTTTTAGAATATTGTTTTGACAATATACTAAGATAACATATAAATTCACTGAGTTCAACTTATCGATGTTATCAATACTATAAGATCCTTATGCAGTCCACACATACAGATTTCATAATAAAATAATATAAAATCAATATAATTTTATCAATTTTTGATCCTTAATTTTTAGGGGTACATGGAAACTTGTCATATTGCCCAGGGCCAAGGGGTACATGGAAACCTGTCATATTGCCCAGGGCCAAGGGGTACATGGAAACCTGTTATATTGCCCAGGGCCAAGGGGTACATGGAAACCTGTCATATTGCCCAGGGCCAAGGGGTACATGGAAACCTGTCATATTGCCCAGGGCCAAGGGGTACAGAGGAACAAAAAGGTTGGTAATCCCTGATTTGAAGTTTCTGCTAAATGTTAAAGAGATTACACTTCCAGTATCACGTACAATACAACAATTGTTATAAGGTGTTTTAGACAAATTTCTGGTGTCACGTACAATGCAACAATTGTTACAAGGTGTTTTAGATAGATTTCCGGTGTCACGTACAAAACAACAATTGTTACAAGGTGTTTTAGACAGATTTCCGGTGTCACGTATAATAAAACAATTGTTACAAGGTGTTTTAGATAGATTTCCAGTGTCACGTACAACAATTCTTAGAAGTTGTCAAGAGAGATTTCCGGAGTCATGTAGATTACAACAATTATTAGAAGTTGTCAAGAGAGATTTCTAGGTTCATGTACAATACACAAACTCTTACAAGTTGTCAAGAGAGATTTCCAAGTTCACGTAGACTACAATGATTCCTACAATCATCTGTACAACATAACCTCGAGCGCTTTATGGATGTCGCTAATAGAACATATTATTATATAAGATTAAATTTAAAATGAGACTTGCTCTTGAAAACAATACGAGCTCATATTTCATGGAAATACCATAAAAATATGCCAAAAAAGGGCACTAAAAGTATATGTAAAATTAGATTTTAATCTTAGTTTATGACTTATGACGTTCCAGAATGCCGTTCCAGCAAATCTGGTCCAAATAAATGAGATAGTTTTTAGAGTTTTTACTTAAATCAAGTTCGTTGAAAGATAGATTACGGAAGATATCTCACGCTACACTGATAAGAAATAAAAGCAGTACTTATCTGGAACCGACACCAAGTTTTAATCACGTGGACATAGGCAGCTAAGCTCCTAGTAAGTAACGATGCTGAAGGATATAGCATGATAAATTAAGTGTCAGATCATTCTGTCTATAGTTGCAGTAATTTAAGAGGTTTGTAGGAGGATCAGTAATCAGTGAACTGAAACAGATGGTGCACAACATATGCAGAGTACAGTGTTGTCGAAATACAAACTGAAAATTGAGTTAAGAGAAATCAACAGCTCATACATTGAGCGATCATCTAAACTTGACGATAATGTTTCAACTAGAATTTCAATGTCTTCCTTTTTTTGAAAATAAAGTACCGTATTATCTTTATCATTGAAATTTGGAGAGAGTTAGTGAAAACTAAACATGAAACATATTTTAACAAAGCAAATAGCAACTTCAACACCACAAACTGGTTCTCTGTGGTTCTCATTAGACCAGCTTGTTAGTGATACATGGTGTTAATCAGTGTTTTATATGTTATACCAAGGCTAGCTGAGAACTGCAACTGAAATTTACATCTTTACTAGTTCTCATAAGACCAGTTTTTCGGTGATACATGGTGTTAACCAGTGTTTTATAGGTCTTATGAGAACTAGTAAAGATGTAAACTTCAGTTGCAGTTCTCAGCTAGCCTTGGTATAACAAAGTTTGTCGGTGATACATGGTGTTAATCAGTGTTTTATATGTTATACCAAGGCTAGCTGAAAACTGCAACTGAAGTTTACATCTTTACTAGTTCTCATAAGACCAGTTCGTCGGTGATACATGGTGTTAATCAGTGTTTTATATGTTATACCAAGGCTAGCTGTGAACTGCAACTGAAGTTTACATCTTTCCTAGTTCTCATAAGACCAGTTTGTCGGTGATACATGGTGTTAATCAGTGTTTTATATGTTATACCAAGGCTAGCTGAGAAATGCAACTGAAGTTTACATCTTTATTAGTTCTCATAAGACCAGTTCGGTGAATGGTAAATATTTTTTATCTAACGAGCCTAATATTTGTGTAGGTGCGGCAAACAGCTGCTTATAGCACATTTCATTTATAGGTATACTTTTATTTCCAAAAACAAGAGGGAATTCTCAATAGCCGCGGCACTTGCAATTCTTTTAGGCAGGATTAAAGTAAACTAATCTATGAGGCCTTTTTTCCTTTTTAGCTATATCTGTGTGTGCCAGCAGTACCAAGCGTACAGCCGATTCAATTTTATTACTCATCAGGATCTCTACCAGCTTACCC
>NW_013676367.1:0-1321 GCF_000517525.1 Limulus polyphemus
TTGCTTAAGTTTCGTCGGAACGAAGTTACGGAAAGTTAATTAACAAACGGAGACGTAACAATATACATATTTAACGTTCTTGGAACACGATTTTCAACTATTTAACAAATCTAAAGTATGTAATTCATATCCATCTCTTTTGTTGTTGTTGTTGTCATAATAATCTATAGACAGTTGAGGTTTAAGCTATAGCTTCAGGAAAACTTGTGGCTGAAATACTATTATTATACACTCTTCTAGTTCTTGAAAACCCCCAAGGGACTGAATTAGGAATGTAGTGTTAAAAATATAATAGGCCTAACACAATGTCATATATATATATATATATAAAGGAAACCTAAATCCCAACAAAATATGACAGGTTAAAAGACGTCATCGCTTTTCTATGTTAAAGTGAGGCCATAGTAATTGGATTAGTGGAAATATTTTTATATTATTTTTTTAGTGAAAAACGTTAGGCCTAATTCTGAAATTCTTATTAGGTTATAATTGGCTTACAATATTCTGATAGAAATATTCCTGTCGGAAGAAAATCAGAGTGATTTCTTATCCTTCTGTGATAAGGGCCATCTTGTTTTTTCAGTAAATGTCTTTTATATCGAGCGATAAAGCGAAACATGAGTAAATTCGTTAAGTCTTGCAATTATTACACTTAAAACTATTTAAATTATTATTATTTGCTATATATGTTGTTGTATATACCACGTATTGTCTTATTTAATAGTAATTTGTGCATGAAAAGATAATGAAAATTTTTTTTTTAAACTTTTGGACAGACAAATCGTAACAGAAATTTTGTAAACTAAAGTTTTAATTTTCCAGCTCTTTTCCACTTTATTATCTTCGTAAAAATAGTTTGTTTGTTTTTTTGTGAATTGGGCCGATATATTTTCTTCTATGACGTGGTGAAACCGAACTTTAAAAAACCGTGTCACATAATTTTAGCGCTAATTTAATTGTTTTCATTGGACAATAGTATTTGTTTATGAGTTCAAAATTAATCATATTGTTACGTATCTGCTCGTTTGATAATTTCCGGTATAAATACTTTACGAGGAATTTCAGCGATACAAGTCCTTTCTCAATTAAAACTAGTTTATTCTTTCTTGATACAACTTTGTAATACACAGAATTTCCACAGTCACTTTAAAATTAACAACCTTTATAACTCACGCTACAAATCACAGTGATTCACACATTTTACTTGCGGCGCCTACTGTACGCTTGACTCAATTATTTATCTCTTCAATCTATCTGCCCATCTCGCTGGCTTTCTTTGCCAGGCTTATGTACTAGAAAAAAGAGGGCGCCTCGAACCAAC
>NW_013676367.1:1807-6665 GCF_000517525.1 Limulus polyphemus
ATTCTTCTTTTCGTTCCAAATCTCAATATTTTACGATGAAATTAGTGATTTTTTTAGAATGGACCTATAATGTACTTTTAAGATCTACTATAATAATTATTTCTTTATATCATAACAGGCTTTGGATTTAAGCTATATTTGTATTTCAATTCATATTTGTATAAACGTGTGTTTCAATAAGTAGTTCGCGACTTTTTACGTGCCAAATTCATATCCTTCATCAAATACCAGGTTCGATCGTGGACTAGTGGTTGGCGTATCGAATTGGGGTTTAGAGACGCGGTGCTGAAAGGCACCTTGTCGCTTTCAACTGTGAGTGCGTTAAAAAAGTAACAGTCAATCCCGCTCTATCGTTTGGAATATCCTATTCAGGCGGCGAATGTTACCAACTAGTTGCCTTCTCTCTGGTTCGTAGTTCAAAAAGTAGAACAGTTTCTCTTGTACCTTAAGGGACTCTAACCTGTCGTCGTAAAAAAAGTAGAACAGTTTCTTTTGTACCTTAAGGGACTCTAACCTGTCGTCGTACAAAAAGTAGAACAGTTTCGCCTGTACCTTAAAGGACTCTAACTCATCGTCGTAAAGAAAGTACAACAGTTTTCAACTGTGTGTGTGCGTTAAGAAAGTAACAGTCAATCTCGCTATATCGTTTGGAGTATCCTCTTCAGGCGCGAATGTTACCAACTAGTTGCCTTCTCTCTGGTTCGTAGTTCAAAACTAGAACAGTTTCGCCTGTACCTTAAATGTAATAGGCCTTATAGGTCTAACATATAATCATGCTAGACCAGCTTGAAAAAGGCGTTCACGCCGTAATAGAAGATAGTCTTGTTTAAAAACACGTGTTTCTAGCTACTTAGAACATTGCATAAGTAACATCCTTCTAGTACAAAACAGTCTCTCTCTGGTGTACTTGATTTTATGGTTACGAAGTAGCAGACGACACCACAAACTGGCCCCTGCTGTAGCATAAGAGAAATATAATTCCTTCGCACATTAAGTATACAGTTCTAAGGGCACTGTTTCTTTTCTCACGTGATATTTTGGGCTAAAAAAAAAAAGCTTACATTAACTTTCCCGGAACTAAGAAGATGGGGGTAATCGTGTAAATAAAAATATATTTCATTTTCACGAGACTTTACACAGTATCGATGTTTTGGAGAACTATTGATTCTGGAGAAATAATATACATTTCATTTTACGTTTTATCTTTGTACAATTTTTACCAGTTAAATTTTGTTTTACTTCATACATGTGTGCGTGTGGGTACACATATATATTTATATGTTTGTGTACATATGTATACATCACAGCTATACAAGCGTTTTGTTAGACACCTGGTTTTGAATCTGTTTCTTAATACATTACTATGTTGTAGCTAAGTAAGATGTTTCTAGCACAAAATACGCAACTTAGCTATTGAAAAGTGTGATAGTTTTATCCAGTTATTTGATGTACGGTTTCGTAGCTCAACTCTTAATTCCTCCACTTCATGGTTTCGCTGACATCCGTCTACTGGAGGAAAAACCCTATAAACAGCGATAACATTTCGTAAACTGTGTGAAACCACATAAACTGCGATAAATCCCACAAACAGCGAGAAACCACATAAACAGCGAGAAACCACATAAACAACGAGAAACCACATAAACAACGAGAATCCCACAAACAGCGAGAAACCACATAAACTGCGATAAATCCCACAAACAGCGAGAAACCACATAAACAGCGAGAAACCACATAAACAACGAGAATCCCACAAACAGCGAGAAACTACACAAACAACGAGAAACCACATAAACTGCGATAAATCCCACAACAGCGAGAAACCACACAAACAGCGAGAAACCACATAAACAACGAGAAACCACATAAACAACGAGAAACCACATAAACTGCGATAAATCCCACAGACAGCGAGAAACCACACAAACAACGAGAAACCACATAAACAACGAGAAACCACATAAACTAAGAGAAACCACATAAACAACGAGAAACCACATAAACAGCTACTATACGCATCACTAAATAAGTCATTAGGTAAGACAGTGACCTCTATCGCGTGTTTCAACCAAGATGTTTCAGAGAGTGTCATCGTCCTGATGGACGCTAGTTATCTTGGTGGAAGACAGTTCTTGTCGCTTCTGTTCCACCAATAGGCGTTAAGAGTATTGATGGAAGTATTTCCTGATCAAAAATACAAACTTGGGAATATTGATCAGTTAGTCCTCGGGCACCATAATGCCTATATTAGTCCAGTTGCAATAATATATTAGCCGAAAAGAAGGGCCAAAATACTTCACTTGTCAAATTTTGGGTAATGTATTTTCAGTGATAACAGTGCCTGCAATGTGCCCCTATGGCAAATTTTTGGATGGTTTGTTTCATGACTAACAGTATATGGACTAGTTTCAGGTACCTTACTTCATGACTAACAGTATATGGACTAGTTTCAGGTACCTTACTTCATGACTAACAGTATATGGACTAGTTTTAGGTACCTTACTTCATGACTAACAGTATCTTCAATAGGCCAGTTTCAAATACTGAACTTTCATGACTAGCAGTATCTTCAATAGACCAGTTTTAGGTACTATACTTTCATGACTAACAGTATCTTCAATAGACCAGTTTTAGGTACTGTACTTTCATGACTAGCAGTATCTTCAATAGACCAGTTTTAGGTACTGTACTTTCCTGACTAGCAGTATCTTCAATAGACCAGTTTTAAGTACTTTACTTTCATGACTAACATTATGTTCAATAGACTAGTTTCAGGTACTATACTTTCATGACTAGCAGTATCTTCAATAGACCAGTTTTAAGTACTTTACTTTCATGACTAGCAGTATCTTCAATAGACCAGTTTTAAGTACCTTACTTCATGACTAACAGTATCTTCAATATACCAGTTTTAAGTACTTTACTTTCATGACTAGCAGCTTATTTCTGATATGAAAGCTCTTGTGAAGTTTTTTTTAAACTTTAGTGTACATTTCATACAAAATGACGTAGTTAAAAACATCAACACACAAAGATTCCGTTGAAAACATTGACTTCAGACTGAAATCATTATGAAAAAACTGTACGATTCTTCAGTGCACCACTTAAGAAACGACACTATTGCTGTATTGGACAGCCTGGTTTCAGTTTACCCCTTCTTTTGGAAAAGTAATATTGGAAAACGTTTTTGTTTGACAAAACACAAAATCAATTAAAAGCTGAACAGTAGCCTAAAAAACAAAGGTTTACTTTCACTGTCACGCTAGTCCACGTTACCATTCTCTTCGTTTCTTTGCTGGCCTGCAAAAGGAATCAATTACAATTCGGCTGAATGATACTGTTCTTTTCTCTAGTTACTAGAGAAGCTATTTCCGCCACCAATCATGGATTAGTTAGAAGAAAAAATAAAAATAAAAGCGTTCATCGCTCTATTTACTTTTTCGCTGAAGAAAGAAGATGTCATGTGAACCAAGACACAGGATCGTTATTAACAAAACCGTATGTATTATCGAGAAATATAAAGTTCAGGATTCTAATATGAACGCGTTTACACTTGTATGGTAGGATTTATAACATCGACTAACAAAACCAACATGAAATCTACACGTGTTCAAAGTAACACGATTCCCTGTTTGTCTAGCCTTCCTGCTATCAATCTCTGGTTTCGTAACTAGTAATACCACCAGCTGCTTGTGTTATTCATTCCGAAAATGTACAAATGGTAATCAATGAAGTTGAAAACAAAACAACACTAACGAAGTATAAAAGATTTATTATAATTAGAATTGATTAAACACAAAGGTCTGTCAATTCCAACGTAAAGCATATAGAACCTTAACTAATAAATGCGAAGATAAAAGTAGTCACAAACATCATTAAATATGCCATATTTAATAGAAGAAAGACTTTAGTTTACCCCTTGTTACTACTGATCCTCTGTCATCCATGATTGTAGGTCCTTCCTGGACTACTCAAGCTACGTCACTACCTCATCAAGTTAGGGAAACGAACAGACTATGATGGAAAGGAATCAAGGTAGACATAAGAGGCACAATTTGGAATAATTCCTAAAGTAAATGGATAGAGAAATAATGAACATCTTCTTCAAATTTTAACTAACATTCCATAACAATTATCAGCCATTATTGACTGACTGCCTTATCAAAAGGATTTGAAGTGTCACATCAGAAGGAATATTTTAAAGCAGACTCTAAGACGAAAGACGAGACTTGGCCTAACTTGTGCAGGATGTATAAGAATTTGCCCATTTGTCTCATCTAGATGCTGCACGTGAAATGATAGATTCTTTGGACATGACCGATTCATAGATGCCATAGTGGACGAGAATATGCGAATCAGGCTAAAGCTAAGTAGGTGTTTATCTTTAAAGTAAATTGTCCAATTGGCAGTGGAACCTGAATGAATAAAAGTACTATCCAGGAACTATGGGATCAAATAGTGTGGAAACATCAACTCTCTCTATCTGATGTATAACTCCAAGGATTAATCAATGGGATCAAATAGTGTGGAAACATCAACTCCATCTGATGTATAACTCAAATTATTAATCAGTGGGATCAAATAGTGTGGAAACATCAACTCTTTCTGATGTATAACTCAAATTATTAATCAGTGGGATCAAAACAGTGTGGAAAAATCAACTCCATCTGATGTATAACTCAAATGATTAATCAATGGGATGAAAACCGTGTGGAAACATCAACTCTCTCTCTGATGTATAACTCAAAGGATTAATCAGTGGGATCAAAACAGTGTGGAACATCAACTCTCTCTGATGTATAACTCAAATTATTAATCAGTGGGATCAAAACAGTGTGGAACATCAACTCCATCTGAT
>NW_013676367.1:7665-9952 GCF_000517525.1 Limulus polyphemus
GCGGAAACATCAACTCTCTCTCTGATGTATAACTCAAAGGATTAATCAGTGGGATCAAAACAGTGTGGAAACATCAACTCTCTCTGATGTATAACTCAAATTATTAATCAGTGGGATCAAAATAGTGTGGAAACATCAACTCCATCTGATGTATAACTCAAATTATTAATCAGTGGGATCAAAACAGTGTGGAAACATCAACTCCATCTGATGTATAACTCAAAGGATTAATCAGTGGGATCAAAATAGTGTGGAAACATCAACTCTTCCAGATGTATAACTCAAAGGATTAATCAGACAACTGGTTACTCACAATGACAAAAAAAACGAACAAAAGATGTTTCAACTGCAACTGAAAAGGACACAATTTTAGAAAATACAAATGAAATCCTGTCAGAAACAACATTTTCTCCACAAAAAAATGACAAAAATGGAACTGCTATAAATTTGTAAGACATGACCATTATAGCCAAGACTATGATGAATAAACGGATGATGATAAGCCATAAAGATTATACTCTGAGGAAGAGTTAACCAGAAACAGAAGAACAGGAAGTACTGGACTTAAGGAGCACAATACAGTTGAGAATACACCATCTACCCCAACTAAGATAAAGAGTTTATTTTTTAAAGAAACCAGCCACAAGTCATTAGATTAATTGATGGGAAATCTTACAACATGTTGATCAAGACTGGTTCTACTTCTGCCATTAATCAACCCGACGCGGAAACTAAAGGTAAGAAATTGCTTACAGAGATGAAGTAAGAAGACACATACATGGAGAATTCGTAAAGTTCCAGCAAGAAGAAAATTGGATTTACCCTCACTCTGGGAATCATATCTACCCAACATCCTGTGTGGGTAACTTATATTGAGAATGAGTGCATATTGGAAGGAGAATGGAACCACAAAGTTATACATGAATGACCAGAAGGAGAATGGAACCACAAAGTTATACATGAATGACCAGAAGGAGAATGGAACCATAAAGTTATACATGAATGACCAGAAGGAGAATGGAACCACAAAGTTATACACGAATGGCCGGAAGGAGGATGGAACCACAAAGTTATACATGAATGACCGGAAGGAGAATGGAACCACAAAGTTATACATGAATGACCGGAAGGAGAATGGAACCACAAAGTTATACATGAATGACCGGAAGGAGAATGGAACCACAAAGTTATACATTAATGACCGGAAGGAGAATGGAACCACAAAGTTATACATGAATGACCGGAAGGAGAATGGAACCACAAATGGTGTCTAATCAATTCCAATTAGAAGCTTTATCTGGGTCAAAATAGATTCAATATTGAATTTGAAAGTCGAGAAAAAGCAGCAGAAAATGGGTTGAGGCATATTGTGGTGTTACCATTTGAATTATATAATACACTTACTATATTTCAATGACTAATGGAGTGTGTTCTAACTGGACTCCCCAGGAAATTTTAGTCGTCTACTTACAAGACAATCATACAATGGAAGGGCTAAAAAAGGTACTTGATTGTTGATGAAAGGAAATCTCCAACTGAGTACCAAGATGTGTGAATTGTAAGTGAGTCTCTTCGTACCCCTAATCAGTGGAGAAAATGTCTACAGCCCAAACAAAGATTTACTTATACTAACACTGCTTGTTGGTTGTTATTGATTGTTATTAAGCACAAAACTACACCTCGGGTATCGACACCCGGTTTCTAGCAGTATAAGTCCGTAGACATGCTGCTGTGCTACAGGGGGGGGGGGGCACTACTTGTTGGATTAGATGGTTCTATAACACCCTTCTCTCTCTCTTTTTTTTTTTTCCTGAATAGCTGTGGAGTTTTCACCAGGTTTGACGTTGAATTTCGCGCAAAGCTACACGAGGGCTATCTGCACTAGCTGTTCCTAATTTAACAGTGCTAGACTAGAGGGAAGGCAGCTAGTCAACTCTACCCACCGCCAACTCTTAGGCTACTCTTTCATCAACGAATAGTGGGATTAACCGTCACAATATAACTACCTCACATCTGAAAAGTCAAGCATGTTTGGTTTTAGGGTAATTGCATTAAATATAAATTTCCATGCGATATTATTTATAATTAAATATCTGTGATAATTAAATAATTAGAGTAATATTAATATTGAAAGTTGTCAGTTTGGAGGGCACGAAAAACTAAAAGAGAAGAGACAGTACACACTGAAGGTTAACAATCAGTCCATATCCTGATGACTGAGTCATTATATATCCTGATGACTGAGTCACTTCATATCCTGATGACTGAGTCATTATATATCCTGATG
>NW_013676367.1:10742-12549 GCF_000517525.1 Limulus polyphemus
CATGTGTTGAACGTGTTTACATTCTTTCTGTCATGTGTTGAGCTTGTTTACGTTCTTTCTGTCATGTGTTGAACGTGTTTACATTCTTTCTGTCATGTGTTGAGCTTGTTTACGTTCTTTCTGTCATGTGTTGAACGTGTTTACATTCTTTCTGTTCTCTGTTCAACGTGTTTACATTCTTTCTGTCATGTGTTGAACGTGTTTACATTCTTTCCGTCATGTATCGAACGTGTTTACATTCTTTCTGTCATGTATTGATCGTGTTTACATTCTTTCTGTCATGTATTGATCGTATTTTCAGTACGCAAGACAGAAGACGAATATAAAGCAGAAGTTACAAGTCGAGAATTGTTCGGAACTCAATTACCTTTAAGAAGAGCGACATAAAAGGTATTAATTATAGGATTTTTCGTACTTGCTTTGCTCGACTAGTGACTTCTTAGGAATTGAATCAACCACAATGGAGTTTTTTTTATTCTTACACAATACTGGACTGAACTAACCCTAAGATATATATCACATTACTATAGCTGTTTCGCAGGTACCGGAGTTTATAAAGTTCTTGTTCGTTAAATAATATTCACTGTTCTTCAGTAATCAGATTGAATTTATCTGGAACAGATTACTGGAACAGAGTTACTGAAGATGCAATGTCTGGTTCTGTCTCCATGAACTTTGTTCGTTACGAACTTAAAGATGAGTCTGGATAAGGAGTTGTTTCCTTGGTTATTTTTTGCTCAGTTTTTTTAGTGACGTCATCAAGTTTTCTTCGATAAAAAAAATCAAGTGCACGTGCAACTATTTTACACTATAGAAGAACGTATACCATAATTACTTAATTTATGTTCATTCTGTCCCCTACTTTAATTTATAAAATGAGCAGCTCAACCTAATTTTATCCTTTTTTCTGTGTGTGGTGGTTTATTAGTTCAGCTTGTTGACA
Organism: Limulus polyphemus; assembly: GCF_000517525.1. NCBI lineage: Eukaryota > Metazoa > Arthropoda > Merostomata > Xiphosura > Limulidae > Limulus > Limulus polyphemus. The sequence continues at coordinate 11,686 of NW_013676367.1, forward strand.
TGTGTTTTGAATCAACTAATCCATTGAATTAGATACCGGTAGAAATATGCCACTTAAAGATTAGCAAGAACCGTACATTTCAATGTTATCCACAACCACAAAAAAAAATTAATTAGGAAAATATGAATAAACGAGCTTCCAAGTTACTTATTAAGTAACCTAAAACTTGTCAAAATAATTCCAAAGATAAATTTCTTGGGTCGACTTAATAGGCTTAACTTTAATTCCAAAGATAAATCTCTTGGTTCGACTTAATAGACTTAATTTTAATTCCAAAGATAAATCTCTCAGGTCGACTTAATAGACTTAACTTTAATTCCAAAGATAAATCTCTTGGATCGTCTTAATAGACTTAACTTTAATTCCAAAGATAAATCTCTTGGATCGTCTTAATAGACTTAATTTTAATTCCAATGATAAATCTCTTGGATCGTCTTAATAGACTTAATTTTAATTCCAGAGATAAATCTCTTGGATCGTCTTAATAGACTTAACTTTAATTCCAAAGATAAATCTCCTGGGTCGACTTAATAGACTTAACTTTAATTCCAAAGATAAATCTCCTGGGTCGACTTAATAGACTTAACTTTAATTCCGAAGATAAATCTCTTGGATCGCCTTGGATCGACTTATCAAACCTTTAAAGAAAAACGGCGTACATTTTCAGAAAATGTATTTATTATAAAGCACAATTAATTTAAAGGTTGACAGTACAAGCTGATTGTAGCTTACAATTCTGTTAAAAATATAATCTGCTTATTCAACGGTTTTTTTAACTATCTTTTTTTTTATCGTAATTACTACACCTTTCAAGTTAACGTTTTACTTTCCAAAATATCAATCATACTGGTAGGGGGGGGGGCA
>NW_013676367.1:13472-14327 GCF_000517525.1 Limulus polyphemus
AATCACACTATAGACGTGGTAGCCATGTGAACCGGGTATAGCCTAGTTGTCGACCTGTGAAATCACACATTACACGTGGTAGCCATGTGAACCGGGTATAGCCTAGTTGTCGACTTGTGAAATCACACATTACACGTGGTAGCCATGTGAATAGAGTACCCCTAGAGTTTGTACTGTTGCCTATAGAGTACCCTAGAGTTTGTACTGTTGCCCATTCAAATTATCTTTTATTTTGTTTCAAACGAAGAGCTCATAAATTCACTTGAAAGCTTGCGTTGATAAATACGATGTGGAGTTAAGTTAGAAAGTTATACCTTCTAAACCGCCCCCCCCCCTGTGGCACAGCGGTATATCTGCGGATTTACAACGCTAGAAACCGGGTTTAGATACCCGTGGTGGGCAGAGTACAGATAGCCCATTGTGTAGCTTTCGGCGAATACTCGAAACAAAGAAACATTGGACATGTAAAAATGATACATTCAGTTGTTTTATCAATAACTTTTATATGTCAAGAGCCCCATACTTGATATGTCAAGATAAGTTTCATATGTCAAGAGCCCCACACTTGATATGTCAAGAGCCCCATACTTGATATGTCAAGATATGTTTTATATGTCAAGAGCCCAACTTGATATGTCAAGATATGTTTTATATGTCAAGAGCCCCACACTTGATATGTCAAGAGCCCCATACTTGATATGTCAAGATATGTTTATATGTCAAGAGCCCAACTTGATATGTCAAGATATGTTTTATATGTCAAGAGCCCCATACTTGATATGTCAAGATATGTTTTATATGTCAAGAGCCCCATACTTGATATGTCAAGATATGTTTTATATGTCAAGAGCCCCA
>NW_013676367.1:15327-17087 GCF_000517525.1 Limulus polyphemus
GACTTAACTTTAATTCCAAAGATAAATCTCCTGGGTCGACTTAATAGACTTAACTTTAATTCCAAAGATAAATCTCCTGGGTCGACTTAATAGACTTAACTTTAATTCCGAAGATAAATCTCTTGGATCGCCTTGGATCGACTTATCAAACCTTTAAAGAAAAACGGCGTACATTTTCAGAAAATGTATTTATTATAAAGCACAATTAATTTAAAGGTTGACAGTACAAGCTGATTGTAGCTTACAATTCTGTTAAAAATATAATCTGCTTATTCAACGGTTTTTTTAACTATCTTTTTTATCGTAATTACTACACCTTTCAAGTTAACGTTTTACTTTCCAGAATATCAATCATACTGGTAGGGGGGGGGGCAATATTTCATAGAAACCTCTTTTCCAATAAACGTAATTATTCATTAAAAAACTTACAAAACAAGTCCGGTTTTTTTCTTTTGTTTATTGTTAACCCCAAAGCTACACAATGGATTGTCTGTGCTCTGCCCACCGCGGTTATTTAAACCCAATTTTTAACGTTATAAACCCTCAGAATTACTGCTGAGTCACTTGGGGGGGTGAGCCAAGTAAGAATTTCGTAGAATCTACACTGCTGTGATGTTTTATTTGATTTAGGATTAAATCAAACTTTCTGTTTCTAATTTTTTTCACAAAATAAAACATAATCAGTTGATCACGAACCGGGTATAGCCTAGTGAACCTGGTATATACCATGTGAACCGGGTATAGCCGGCTATACCCGGTTCACATGGCTACCACGTCTAATGTGTGATTTCACAGGTCGACAACTAGGCTATACCCGGTTCACATGGCTACCACGTGTAATGTGTGATTTCACAGGTCGCAACTAGGCTATAACCGGTTCACATGGCTACCACGTTTAATGTGTGATCACAGGTCGACAACTATAGTTGTCGACTGTGAAATCACACATTACACGTGGTAGCCATGTGAATAGAGTACCCCTAGAGTTTGTACTGTTGCCTATAGAGTACCCTAGAGTTTGTACTGTTGCCCATTCAAATTATCTTTTTTTTTGTTTCAAACGAAGAGCTCATAAATTCACTTGAAAGCTTGCGTTGATAAATACGATGTGGAGTTAAGTTAGAAAGTTATACCTTCTAAACCGCCTCCCCCAGTGGCACAGCGGAATATCTGCGGATTTACAACGCTAGAAACCGGGTTTCGATACCCGTGGTGGGCAGAGTACAGATAGCCCATTGTGTAGCTTTCGGCGAATACTCGAAACAAAGAAACATTGGACATGTAAAAATGATACATTCAGTTGTTTTATCAATAACTTTTATATATCAAGAGCCCCACACTTGATATGTCAAGATATGTTTTATATGTCAAGAGCCCCACACTTGATATGTCAAGATATGTTTTATATGTCAAGAGCCCCACACTTGATATGTCAAGATATGTTTTATATGTCAAGAGCCCCACACTTGATATGTCAAGATATGTTTTATATGTCAAGAGCCCCACACTTGATATGTCAAGATATGTTTATATGTCACGAGCCCCACAGTTTCAATACTTGATTTGCTTCTTTCTTAACGCAAATGTGCAAAATAAAATATTTGTGCTGTGCATACTGCAGGGATCGAACTCTGAATTTGAGCTCATAAGGCCTCGAGCTTAACACTGAGCTACCGGAAATAGGTTAACGTCCACGCACAAAAATATATACATATAATCAAAACACATACACGTCTCTATATGTGGACACAAATAACCAT
>NW_013676367.1:17995-20719 GCF_000517525.1 Limulus polyphemus
CAACCAAATGCAAAGCATCACTTTCTGCGGATGGATTCTAGGTTTTAGGGTCGGAAGTGGTTTTTGTCTAGGACTGAACCATTGTTTTTGTTGTTTATTATTCACATAGAGTGATAATTCTGTCCAAAAATGGTTAACGCGCATTACACGTCAGAAGAGACGAAGCAACATTCACACGTTGGAAACGATGATCATTGGAGAGTTCGTGTGGAACCCAAAAACCTTCTTTATGGAGTTTTCTCATATTTCTTAGATATTTACGTATTGTTTCATGAGAAACATGCTATTTCAGGACCATTTCACGAGTGTGTTGCCTTGAGTTAGACTCAACAAGTGTCGTCAGAGCATCAATATCAATTCCAACATGTCGGCCCCTGCCATCACAGTTTTTAAGGCTAAAGTCACGTGAACGAAACTTACTGAACCATCGTTGACACTTACGAACGTTCAAAACATTTCCATAAACTTCTTTGATATTCTTTGTGGCTACAGAGGCGTTGTTTCCCTTCTTGTATTCAAACAGCATTACATGCCGAATGTGTGTCTCGTCGTGTGTCATCACTATAAGGGATTAGAGTATACTAAACTTTACACATTATATAGGCTAACGTGACGTTCAGGTGCTTCGTTTAACTATTATCCGTGATGTACGTTTTTTGGGGGTGGTTAATTAATAAAATTGTTCCAAAACGCGACATTAATTTCTTGACAACCTAATATTTAACTTAGGTTCTCAGTTGAAAAGTAGTATTCGAACGTTTGTATTATGAATTATCTGTAAAATTACATCCTAAAGAATGAGTGACGGTAGAAGGTGTGCGCACGCGCGAAGTATTAAACCTTTAACGACAGTATAATACATTGTTTGTCACACATTCGAAATATATCAATGTGATTGAAACACTTTTCAAGCTGTTCTTCAACAAGCTTACTACTCACCGAGGTTTAGCAGCATGCTCACAGATTTTAATTACTTATTGATAACAAAACGAAAGAAGCGGGTTTAAAAAGGTTTATTTCACAGTTTTTTTTTAATTTTTATTTACGAACGGACGAAGATCTACTGTAACGAGTGCTTATTTTGAACGTCATATACACAACAAAATGTATTTAATATTTTAACAATAAACGGGTAAACATGTGGTCCAAGGTTCGAGATGTGATGTCATTGAACACGTCCTGTGAGTGCACAGTAAAAATGACAGTCCATCTTCAGTTCCAAAGGCCAGAAAAAGCCATTGTGACAGTGGGTGCTGCTGACCTTATCTGGTCAGTAGTTCAAAATTGTGTTTAGTTTACATGCGTATTTTAACTGCCCAGTCAGTTATTTCAAACATTTAAATACTTTGTTCAAGTGTTAACTGTATCTAACGTGTAAGTATATATATTTTTCTCTACAAAACAGCTGCGCAATGTGATGTTACAATTTCAGAAAATTGTCTTGTTTACACAATTATATTTCACGGCAAATACAACAGCAGAGAAGGAAAGTTTCTGCTTTAGCTTGTCATTAAACACACACTTGCCCTCACTATACGGTCTTGTGGTTCACACTTGCCCTCACTATACGGTCTTGTGGTTCACACTTGCCCTCACTATACGGTCTTGTGGTTCACACTTGCCCTCACTATACGGTCTTGTGGTTCACACTTGCCCTCACTATACTGTCTTGTGGTTCACACTTGCCCTCACTATACGGTCTTGTGGTTCACACTTGCCCTCACTATACAGTCTTGTGGTTCACACTTGCCCTCACTATACGGCCTTTGTGGTTCACACTTGCCCTCACTATACGGTCTTATGGTTCACACTTGCCCTCACTATACAGTCTTGTGGTTCACACTTGCCCTCACTATACGGTCTTGTGGTTAGGGCGCTCGACTCGCAATCTGCGACTCCCGGGTTCGAATCTTACCATCGAATATGCACTCCCTTTCAGCCGTAAGAACGTGTTATAATTTGACGCCATCTTTTTTTCCATAATATTGTCAACTACCTACTATCTTTCTCGAAGAAAAGAAAATGCAAACTCAGTCAGTGGAAGTAGTTTCGAAACGTCTGTTCTTATGTATACAAAAAAGAAAAGAAAAAAAGTATAACGAAATAAAAATGTAATGAAATAGTTGGATTTTCCTTTTAACAGAACAATGGTTGCTCATAATGCAGGTTGTTCAGGTTTATTCTTCAAGTGAGTAAACATATGTCAGGAACGAATGGTCCAAGGTTAGAGACGTGGTGCCTTTGAACAAGTCTTACGCTTTCAACTGTGGGTGCCTTGTACAAGCGTCGGGAGAGAAGCAAAGCTGAACTTACTGAAACCAGAATCCCAAATACTCTTGGAGTTTCGTTGTCAAAAAGGAAATATAAGTCATTAACCCTTCTTAGTCCCGCATGACTACTGTAGAAACTATCGACAGAAGAATATATCTGACACACGAGTAGTATCAGGGAAGAACTGGCCAGGAAAGAGATGTTCATGACTGTAGGTCATTACCCCTTCTTAGTCCTGCATGACTACTGTAGACTGGCTAGGAAAGAGATGTTCATGACTGTAGGTCATTAACTCTTCTTAGTCCCGCATGACTACTGTAGACTGGTTAGGAAAGAGATGTTCATGACTGTAGGTCATTAACCCTTCTTAGTCCTGCATGACTACTGTAGACTGGCTAGGAAAGAGATGTTCATGACTGTAGGTCATTAACCCTTCTTAGTCCCGCATGACTA
>NW_013676368.1:0-3847 GCF_000517525.1 Limulus polyphemus
TTTCTTATCAACTAACTCTCTACCAATTTTCTAAATCTAGCACTGATTCCTTATCAACTAACTCTCTACAAATTTACTAAATCTAGCACTGATTCCTTATCAACTAACTCTCTACAAATTTACTAAATCTTGCACTGATTCCTTATCAACTAACTCTACAAATTTACTAAATCTTGAACTGACCCCTTATCAACTAACTCTCTACAAAGTTACAAAATATTTCAGTGATCCCTTATCAACTAACTCTCTACAAATTTACTAAATCTTGCACTGATTTTTTATCTAATAATTTTTTTAATTCACTCTAGCCTAACTCGCTTTTTATACGTTTCAAATCGTCCTCTAAATTGTAGAGAATGTTCCAGATATTAAGATCACGTTCACGATAACCTTCCTTTCGGCTACACAAAATGCAAAGTAACATATAGTAATACCACATGTTTGAGGTCGTTGTTATTCTATTGGATGGTTGGTAGTTTATTATTAGGATTTGTACCTTGACATTATGAACTTCACTGTTTCTTTTTTTATTCTATTGTGACCTCTACTTCAGCTTTTTCAACCTTTAGTACCTCTAGATGTTATTCTATTGTTGCAGTCTCTACTTCAACATTTTCAGTCTTCAGTACTTCTGGTTGTTATTCTATTATTCTAGCCTTTACTTTAACATTTTCAACCTTCAGTTCTTCTGGTTGTTATTCTGTTGTTGTAGTCTCTACTTCAACATTTTCAATTTTTAGTACTTTTGGTTGTTATTCTATTGTTGTAGTCTGTACTTCAACATTTTCAATTTTTAGTACCTCTGGTTGTTATTCTATTGTTGTAGTCTCTACTTCAACATTTTCAATTTTTAGTACCTCTGGTTGTTATTCTATTGTTGTAGTCTCTACTTCAACATTTTCAATTTTTAGTACGGTTGTTATTCTATTGTTGTAGTCTCTACTTCAACATTTTCAATTTTTAGTACTTTTGGTTGTTATTCTATTGTTGTAGTCTGTACTTCAACATTTTCAATTTTTAGTACCTCTGGTTGTTATTCTATTGTTGTAGTCTCTACTTCAACATTTTCTACCTTCAGTACTTCTGGTTGTTATTCTGTTGTTGTAGTCTCTACTTCACTATTTTCGAACTTTGGCCTGGACTTCATCGTTGTGAACTATAATGATTTTGGTTGTTTATTCTTTTGTAGTGTTGGCTATTATTATTACAACTTACTGCTTTTGGTCATTTATTTATTCAATAAATTATTTTGTTGTTGTTCTTGTCTTTAAGGCAGAATTACGAACTTGAATACTTTTATATGTTTATTCTACTACGTTGACCTCGATATTTCATCCAATCGGGTGGACCGAACATACGTAAAAGGGCGGGATTTGCTGATATCACGTGGGAGTAGCTTACCTTAGTACATAGGTTAGGTTTGTCCGTTTTGGCGTACAGCTTCGTAGAATACTTTCAATTTCTGTGGCTAAAAAGTTACGCTATGAGACGTAACCAAGTCTAAGACTGACTTCCTAGTAGGCTTTTGTCAATCATGTATATTCCAGAAACTGTGATGTTTCCGTACACTGTGGATAAACTATCATGACGCAGGGGAGCTGGGAGATCTGTTTCTTAGGTTTGTTCCTTGTTACAGGTAGGTCGAAATCTCGCTGATTTTTACCAGATACGTCATCTACCTTCGGGTATGAATGTGTCTTGACCTTTTTTTTAACCGGACTATCATACACATGATATTTAATAATCTACTTAAACATTCTTAAAATCAAAAATACAAATAGGAATAGAGAGATCGATCTGCAGCTTCTTCGTCTTGTATCTTTAATTTTAAATCTTCTATTAAACAATATATATCTGTTTCCGATAGACACATAGAAGTAACGAGTAATCAAATTATTTCAAATGCTCACGAAGAATAACAAAGGAATATTTTCTCGTATGCTGAAAATAACAGCAAAATATATATTTTTACACAGAGGGCGAGGGTATTGCAATCGGGTCTCTGTGTGTGTCTGTTTGTCTATGTTTCCGCGCGCGTATCTCGAAAACTAATAGATTGATGTACACGAAAATTTTACAAAAGATGGGAAGCCAATATGGGACAGTCCTCCCCAGATTTGGTCCAGACCCCAAACCGGATTCTGGATCACTTTGAAGCATTTTTTTTATATATATATAATGGGGAGATAGGGCATTTTTGCGGTTTGGGGTTAATAACTCGGACTTGTACCAAATTTTATGGGCATGTTGAGGTTGAGACTTCTCATCATACTACAAAGAAAAAAAAAAGATCCGAATCGTTTGACCATTCTGAGTGTGAGAAGGATATTCTAAGTTTTCGAAAGTGAAATTTGACGTTATCCAATATAAACGCATGCAATATCGAAAACGAGCGGCGGGGAGAGGATATGCAATCTCTCTGATTGCTCTTGTTAGATGTGTTATACTAAAAGGTATTACGTCTTAATTTTCATAACTGTTTACAAAATGGTAAAATACTTTGTCGAGTGATTTACGAGAAATAGATGTCATTATAAATATGGTTATTACATTTAAAGCATATAACGCGACGTTTCGAATATTATACTTTGGTCATCAAGCTTAGGCTAACGTAGGTGCTGAAATACACAATGTTTTGACTAGTATATTTTGATCATCATCAGGGTTAGGTTAACTTTTAATTAAGCTAAGTTGGGTCTGTACAAAACTGTATTCTAAATGCATGGAGCGAAAATAACAATAACATAGTATTGTTGGTAAAAAGCACTGTGATGAAAATTAAAGTAAAATACGGGTACGTAACATGATGATAAAATCAAGGTGTTATAACAAAAATTATCGCCAGAGGCGTCGCTAGATCCTTAAAAGATTCCGGGCCTCGGGCCCATGGGCGCGGAAATTCTCGGCGTTTCAGTGTGATATCGAACATGGCTTTCTATTCTGATTCGGGACACTGTCAAATACAATCGGGGCAAGATCCTCGTGTACCAAGGCCTAGCGACGCCTCTGATTAGCGCTATTCTAAAATAAATTATAAGAATTAATAGATTGGGTTAACACGTCACATGCGTTATTCCAGTATCCACATTAGTGTTACTGTTTGTCTGACGATCACCAGTTTATGAATGGGAGAGCTGAAATGTGCGTTATTTAGCCTGATGATGAACAAACTATGATAGTTGAAACGTGCGTTATTTTAGTAACTTCGTTAGACTTAGCCTGATAGTAGCCAAAAGCATAATAGTCGAAAGGTGCGTAATTTCAGGAACCACGTTAGTCTTAGCCTAATGATGACCAAACAATGACAGTCTTACCCCGATGATGGCTGAACTATGCTAGTCGAAACATCGCGTTTTTTGTATTTTGTTTTAAATGTGTTAAAATCCTTTAAAGAAACCAATGAATAAAACTGCTTGTTATGTCGTTTTTGTTATTCTGTTGTTGTAGTCTCTACTTCAACATTTTCAACCTTCAATACTTCTGATTGTTATTCTGTTGTTGTAGTCTCTACTTCAATATTTTCAACCTTTAGTACTTCTGGTTGTTATTCTGTTGTTGTAGTCTCTACTTCAACATTTTCAACCTTCAGTACTTCTGGTTGTCACTCTATTGTTGTGGTCTCTACTTCAACATTTTCAATCTTCAGTACTTCTGGTTGTTATTCTAGCCTTTACTTCAACATTTTCAACCTTCAGTACTTCTGGTTGTTATTCTATTGTTGCAGTCTCTACTTCAACATTTTCAACCTTTAGTACTTCTGGTTGTTATTCTATTGTTGTAGTCTCTACTTTAACATTTTCAACCTTCAGTACTTCTGGTTGTTATTAAACTGGTTCAATTTAATAAG
>NW_013676368.1:4601-6200 GCF_000517525.1 Limulus polyphemus
TAACAAATTCTGAATATACGATAATTCTGGCAAAACATCGAATTTCTGGAAAAGTATAAAATTTGACCAAAGCTGTGTCTACTGTTGGTAAAAAAGTAACCCGAGAGTTGGCGGTGGGTGGTGATGACTAGCTGCCTTCCCTCTAGTCTTACACTGATAAATTAGGGACGGCTAGCGCAGATAGCCCTCGTGTAGTTTTGCGCGAAATTAAAAAAACAAACAAGCTAACTGTTCGGTCTAAGTTAATAAGATGATGAAAAACTTCCGTTGACCTTTTCTTGCAAAAACCGTCGGTCTGAAGTAAAATTCAATCGGTTTCCTCAAGTTTGTATGCGCTGTTTCTTAGAATAAAGTCTAGTTCTTGCAAAGACATTTCCTTCTTTTTAAAATAGTAATTTCAGTAGCAATTTAAGAACAATGTTCACATCATCTTTCGGTTACTCACGGTTGGTAATATAACTATATAGAGTAAAACGTCCCCTGCTTCTTTGTTACTGTGTGTCCGGAAAATTCCTTTTAGAAATAGGGTTCTAGAATAGAACATCATTGTCGCTGTTTTCTAGATAACTATCTTCTTATGAAACATATATTTACGTGGTAATCACGAGACGACGAAAGCAAGTGAAACAGGTTCCCTCTCGTGACACTATGTACCCTTTCTGTCAATCTTCCAACAAACTGCTAAACAGAACGTGACTTGTAGAAAATGTAAAAAATTCGGCGCTCCTTTTTCTATAGTGCCACGTTGATTCTGCCGTCCTTGTATTACTACGTTTCTTAATATTGTTTGGTATCGTTTAGTATGTGACGTGTTCAGCACTAGACACCAAATTGTTTGGTCCATTTTATCTTTTAAATTTTCATCAGGTTCAGAAGATTCATGTTAACTTTTTTCATTAGGTACACGCAAGCTAGAGAGGGTTCAACACAAAACACTGTTGTAATAGTTTTTATTGTTAGGTGGAAATTGTTTTGCGCTATGCAAAGTAGAGTTCACTTAATGACAACGAAAGCGTTTATTTCTTGAGCTGCTGGTTTTACAACTAGCACCAGTGGCGGCTTGCATGATTGGCCAACACCAGACACTGTGGGAGAGTTAAGAAGTTTATTGGGACTCTGTACCTATTTCCGGAAGTTTATGAAGGACTTTGCAACTATAGCTGCTCCACTACATGATTTGACCAAAATAGGCCAGAAGTTTGAATGGACAGTTTCTTGCCAGCATGCTTTCAAGACATTCAAAGGAAAATTGGCCTCAGCTCCACTTTTAAAGCTTCCAAATCCCTCACTGCTGTATTTTTTGGATTGTGATGCTAGTAATGTCGGAATTGGAGGAGTGTTGTCTCAGAAAGAGGGTAAAAACGAACATGTGGTGGCCTACTTCAGTAGGGTCCTGAGTAGACCAGAGAGGAACTACTGTATAACATGGAGGGAACTCCTTGCTATAGTAAAGTCTGACATATTTCCATCCTTACCTCTATGGGGATAGGTTTACCATCAGGACAGACCATACTGCATTACACTGGTTAAGATCATTAAAGAACACAGCGGGACAACATGCACATTTGATTGGAAAGATAGACCAGTATAATTATGATA
>NW_013676368.1:7200-8781 GCF_000517525.1 Limulus polyphemus
TAAACTAGTTTTATTTAAGAAAGGACTTGTATCGCTGAAGTTTTTCGAGAAGAATTTATACCGGGAAATTAACAAACAAGCAGATATGTAACAGTACCTATACAATTCTACATGAAGTCCATGTATAATTCTACATAAAGTCCGTGTTTAATTCTACACAAAGTCCATGTATAATTCTACATAAATTTCGTGTATAATTCTACATAAAGCCCGTGTTTAATTCTACATAATGTTCGTGTAAAGTCCATATATAATTCTACATAAAGTCCATAAAGATTTATTTGACTTGGAGTAAATTCTTTAAAACAAGTAACATGAAAATTATGTGGGGCTTTCGTTGTCTTAGGAATAGAAAGAAACGCGATGAAATATAATTGATATTTTATCTAAACCAACTCGATACCTGATGGCCAGATAGAGGCATCACCGTGTGGTGGTTGTCCAAACCTTATCAAACCTTGAATGTTCTTTCCTGCGCAACTAAAAGTGCAGCCTACCTGGCCTACTTGTTTATCCGGAAGCGTTGTTCATCCCTGACTCCGTGCTTTCTACATTTGCTTCGATCTCGTATCTTGGGGACCTAATAACGGTTGGATTTAATAGAGCAAGGTAACGTGTAGCAGGACTCGCTGGTTGTCAGCTATTGTAGAAGATATCACATCCACAAGTTTCAAACGTTATAAGAGATTAACGCTAGGTATTAAAGACTGTTTGATAACAAATCAACCTGAGGCTGAAGTACATTGACGTTAAATTGTTGAGATAACTGGAAAATAACACTTGGTGGTAGACTCTTTCACTCAATTGTTGCCACATTTCAGATTTGAATGTAAGGCTACAAACGTGATGAAATGCCCTCTGACCCATACCCGTAGGAAAACCTGTAGCGATGGGGTTAAAACGGTTGAATAATTGCTATTACTCTTACACACGATTTATTAACAAATCTGTTCTGGTCCGTGTAGATTAGAAGTACAATTCACCCCATAATTAATGTAACTAATTTAACGTAACCATCTGACAGGTTAAAAAACAAAAACATTCTAGTGATTAGAACACTGAGTTTCAGTTAGGTTGTTAGAAATATATTGGGACTAATCGCACCTTTCAAAGAAAGCATCGACACAAGACTAGAGACAACTGTTGTAAGGAAAGAAATGATAATACAATAATGATGAAATATAAACAACCGTTGTAATCACAGCGTCCGTACTACAGTAAAGACAAGAATATGGACAAGTGTTGTAAGGAAAGAGATGATAATAATATGGACAAGTGTTATAAGGAAAGAGATGATAATACAATAATGATAATAATATGGACAAGTGTTGTAAGGAAAAAGATGATAATACAATAATGATAATAATATGCACAAGTGTTGTAAGGAAAGATATGATAATACAATAATGATAATAATAATATTGACAACTGTTGTAAGGAAAGAGATGATAATACAATAATGATAATAATATGGACAAATGTTGTAAGGAAAAATATGATAATAATATGGACAAGTGTTATAAGGAAAGAGATGATAATACAATAATGATAATAATATGGACAAGTGTTATAAGGAAAGAA
>NW_013676368.1:9720-14400 GCF_000517525.1 Limulus polyphemus
AATAATATGGACAAGTGTCATAAGGAAAGAAATGATAATACAATAATGATAATAATATGGACAAGTGTCATAAGGAAAGAAATGATAATACAATAGTGATAATAATATGGACAAGTGTCATAAGGAAAGAAATGATAATACAATAGTGATAATAATATGGACAAGTGTCATAAGGAAAGAAATGATAATACAATAGTGATAATAATATGGACAAGTGTTGTAAGGAAAGAGATGATAATACAATAACAATAATAACATGGACAAGTGTTGTAAAAAAAGAGATGATAATACAATAATGATAATAATATGTATAAGTGTATATATATAACTAGTCTGGCTCACAGACACACCCCCAATGAAACAGTAGACCATTCCAAGCTTTTACTTGTTGTTAAACAAATGTTTAAACAACTCTATTCAATTATGTACTACAGCTGCCCAGTGTCGGCTAATAATATGAAGAATTAAATTGTGGCGGAATGCTACAAGTTATTCAAATACCTATAGAATGGTAGGTTTCTTTTTGTGAGTATAAAGCACTTAAATACACTATTTTGATATATATAAGTATTCTAACGAAATTGTCCATACCACAGTAATGACAGGAATATATAGACAATCGTTGTAAAGAAATCGTCCATACTACAACAATGATAAGAATATAGACGTGTGTTTTAAAGAAATAATTCATAAGACAATAATGATAAGAAAAGTAAGTGTAGCTTTTACTAAGTATTTTTTTGGTCTTTATTACAATGGAGTTTTTATGAACAAATGATCGTCTTAGCGACTGTTACATCTTTGTTGTGTGTCTGTCCTTCTTCACAACAGATTACACAGTAGATATGTGACGATTGTGATTTTCTCCAGCTTCTGAAAATATCATCATTCTTTAGTTTCGTGACGTATTAAATAAGTTAGAAAAAACTCTACAGCTCATCGGTGTATGTAGCGATTAGCAGAAAGAAAATCTTCCAAGTGTTCAATGAGTATTATTATTAAAGCAGACGGTTTTGAAGTCCTTGATCTAGTTTCTCGAAGATGTGCAATGATCTATCTGTCTTATACGTTTTTTGTGTCACCCTAGTCACTTCTGAAGGCTGCTGTTTTTTAAATTGATATTGATGAACCTGTTGCGAGACAATCAGCCGTGCAGATTTTTCACTAGTGCACGTGTAACATATTTTTGCTTATAAAGATCAATTACGAAACCTTAATCTAAACTCACGAACTGAGGTAATTCTATTTTGTACAAATTCTATACTTTTGAACCCTTGAGGCAAACAGGTTAGGGTTTGTGTGCCAGTCGAGTTTTTTTGTTTTTTTATCTACCAAATCCTTCAGATAGTTAATGTTCTACTTTAAACACAGCGACACTGAAGTCTTCACTTGAACTGTAGTTAGTTATGGCACATTGATTCAACTATTGGATGAGTTACACTTTAGAAAAAAGTGGATATTGAAATTATCTTACTACGAACTATACCGTACTATATTACTGCTAGTACAGACATATACTGCTACTGAACTCTTAATACAGACATATACCGTGCAACAGTACTGTTACTACAAATTTATTCCTTGCTACAATACTGTTAGCACAAACTTATACTGTGCTACAGTACTATTAGTACAAATTTATACCGTGTTACAGTACTGTTACTACAAACTTATTACGTGATACAGTACTGTTACCTCAAACTCATAACGTGCTACAGTACTATTACTGCAAACTTATACCGTGCTACAGTAGTATTAGTACAAACTTATACCGTGTTACAGTACAGTTACTAGAAAGTTATAACGTGCTACAGTACTGTCACTGCAAACTTATACTGTGCTACAGTACTTTAAGTACAAATTTATACCGTGTTACAGTAGTTACTACAAACTTATAACGTGATACAGTACTGTTACTGCAAACTTATACCGTGCTACAGTACTATTAGTACAAACTTATACTGTGCTACAGTACTATTAGTACAAACTTATACCGTGTTACAGTACAGTTACTATAAACTTATAACGTGCTACAGTACAGTTACTAGAAACTTATAACGTGCTACAGAACTGTTACTGCAAACTTATAACGTGCTACAGTACTATTAGTACAAACTTATACCGTGTTACAGTACTGTTACTACAAACTTATGACGTGCTACAGTACTGTTAAAACCAACTTATACCGTGTTACAGTACTGTTACTACAAACTTATGACGTGCTACAGTACTGTTAATACCAACTTATACTGTGCTACAGAACTGTTAATACAAACTTATAACGTGCTACAGAACTGTTAATACAAACGTATAACGTGCTACAGTACTGTTAGTGTAAACTTATACCATGCTACAGTATTGTTAGCACACATTTGTACCGTGCTACAGTACTCTTAGTATAAACGTTTACCGTGTTACAGTATTGTTAGTACAAACTTATACCGTGCTACAGAACTGTTAATACAAACTTATAACGTGCTACAGTACTGTTAATACAAACTTATAACGTGCTACAGTACTGTTTGTGTAAACTTATACCATGCTACAGTATTGTTAGCACACATTTGTCCGTGCTACATTACTCTTAGTATACCGTGTTACAGTACTGTTAATACAAACCTATACCGTGCTACAGTACTATTAGTACAAACTTATACCGTGTTGCAGTACTGTTACTACAAACTTGTTCCGTGCTTACTTTATCCTAACTCAGGAGTTGTGTTAGATATGTCGATTCGTAGATACCATTTGTTTTTTTTATTTTTACTCATTACCATTTATTTCGATGAAAAATGATGTTTTTGAAATGTTTTGTTTCTTAAACAACTCAAGGCGGTAGGTATGAAAAACCTTTGGTCTTATTTATGGTCTGCACTGCTGTTACAGACATCATTTACGCTAATGCAGTTTCAATATAATGTATTCTTTCCAAAGAAAGAGTTTTTGTTATACAAAAATAGATACATATGACTTCCTTTGATCGTTATTTTGAATGTTATGGGCAATTTGCCTTTATATGAAAAGATATTTCTTGTCTTGTGTACTAAGTAAAAAAAAATAAAAAATATTGACAAACTTCTATCTCTGTCGTCGCTAGGTGGAGCAGTGTAAACTTCACTGTCATTCCCTTACAACTAGGCCAAATAATTATTTAATCAATGTCAAAGACTAACTAAAGGAAAAACCGAAGAGTCATACGTTGTTAAGACAAGTATTGACATAAAAACTTTACTGAACTGGTCAGCAAATTCAAGTTTGTTCTTCTAAGTACAAGTTTCATCTTATAAGAGTTAATCTTGGATGTAAAGCACGTTTCATCTTATAGGATTTAATCTTGGATGTAAAGCAGGTTTCATCTTATAGGAGTTATTCTTGGATGTAAAGCAAGTTTCATCTTATAGGATTTAATCTTGGATGTAAAGCACGTTTCATCTTATAGGATTTAATCTTGGATGTAAAGCACGTTCCATCTTATAGGATTTAATCTTCGATGTACAGCACGTTTATTCTTATAGGATTTAATCTTGGATGTAAAGCACGTTCCATCTTATAGGATTTAAACTTCGATGTAAAGCAGGTTTCATCTTATAGGAGTTAATCTTGGATGTAAAGCAAGTTTCATCTTATAGGATTTAAACTTCGATGTAAAGCAGGTTTCATCTTATAGGATTTAATCTTGGATGTAAAGCACGTTCCATCTTATAGGATTTAATCTTGGATGTAAAGCAGGTTTCATCTTATAGGAGTTAATCTTGGATGTAAAACAGGTTTCATCCTCTAGGACATAACCATGGATTGAAAGCAAGTTTCATACACTATGATATACTTCAGAATATGATAGAGGTCTTCCTTTTGGGATGTAGTCCTAAATGGGAAGCAGGCTTCATCTTCTGGAAAAAAAGCAGATTTCTCCCTTTAGGATATAATTCTGGGAGAAAAGCAGGTTTCCTTTTCATTAATGTAGTCCAGAATGTGAAGCAAGTTTCCTCTTCTAGGACATAACCCTGGATGGAAAGTAGGTTTCCTCTTCTAGCTTGTAGTCCTGGACAAGAAACAGGTTTTCTAAGCAAGGATGTAATCCTGGATGGGAAGAAGAGTAAATTGAAAAAATTACACCCGTATCATCATCTTGAAACATCCTTGATTGTGTGTATTTTTTGATCGGCAGCGTCTGAATTATATTGCATTAGTAAAGTCATCGTTGTGCCTAATTACAATAACATGATACAACTCTCTTTCTGCGTTTTATGAAAAACATCTACGTTTTTTCTGCTAGGCATATGACTGTAGGGAAAGTGGTGTGATTTCGTATAATGATTACTTACTATCATATTAACAAATTTAATCAGCTTGTAACGGTATTTTAATTGAATTTAGTGCTAACTTGAGCGAACATTTTACGTTGTTCAAGTTTCTAGTTGACATCGGTTTACCAAGACAAACACTTAAGTTTATTCATACTGAAAGAAAATTACTATTCCATTCGAGAAATAATTCTGAACATTGTTGAATTTCCTCACAAGCTATTATTGATATTATCTATGGGGGTTTTTAGATCGTTTTACTTCACCATATAGTAACCTAGATTAATTTAGGTATGTGAATAATGTTATGACATTTTGTGAAGTATTTTTTTTTGTTGTTTTTGAATTTCGCGCAAAGCTACACGAGGGCTATCTG
>NW_013676368.1:15022-18926 GCF_000517525.1 Limulus polyphemus
GACTAAATCTGATAAACAGTGTATCCCTGTACCACGTGAAGTTTGGAGTTAAATCTGATAGACAGTGTATCCCTATGCAATTTGAAGTGTATGACTAAATCTGATAAACAGTGTATCCCTATACCACGTGAAGTTTGGAGTTAAATCTGATAGACAGTGTATCCCTAGCGCATGTGAAGTTTGTGACTTGAGGTTAAATCTATAAGACACCCAGTTCTTCCAATATAGCTCTTGCTAGAGTGTATCTTACCCTCCGCATATTTTAGTTTGAGTTCTGTAGTTGTTTGTATTTCCTTTTTGTACAAGGCTTTCCACTTTGGTCCAATTGTCCGATGTTGTTAAAAATGTCCTTCAAGATAAGTATGTGCTGTTATGATACATTACCTGTCCTGGGGATGGTAACATGTATAAATATTAGATTGTGTGAAAGATTATGGATTTAGAATGTATCATATATAACCATATGTATTACACTTTTCTTGAGTAAAAATGTTTACAACTGTTAGACTTTTAAAGGTACCGAAATTTAACTTAACAATGAAGCAGCTGTATTTTAAACTCTGTCACTAGTTAGACTACTGATAGTAAAACTTCAAGCATAGTTTGTCAGAGTATTGGCAGTTGTTGGAATGAGTCGAAGACGTTCAAATGACAACCTGTCAGGCAAACGAATAGCATGGACATCCAAGCAACGACCTGTCAGGCAACCGAGCAGAGTGGACGTTCAAACAACGATCTGTCGGGCAACCGAGCAGAGTGGACGTTCAAACAACGATCTGTCGGGCAACCGAGCAGAGTGTACGTTCAAACAACACCTGTCAGGCACCCGAATAGTGTGAAAAAGAGGAATTTAGGACTTATATTGTACTGATCTGTGTCTCAAATATCGATATTCATCAGCACAGAGCGTAATGTTGATTCATCCAGTGCAATTTAGAGTAATTATTCAGGAACGCCAAAGAACCTGAAAGAAAAACAGAACATAACTTGAAAGGGCGTATAGTGCTAACCGTCCTATTGTTTCCTTGTTTCTGTGGTATAATCACCACCCTGTCCTCCAACCTTTCCTACGGAGCCAAAGAATGTGGTAGAATGTTGACGTCATAAATTATTCTCCTACACACACCACGTTCTCGAATTCCTATTTTCTAAACCAAGTACCTAGGTTTCCTGTAGTGCTGCAAACCTTCTGTCGTACCTGTCAACTGAAACCTCTCAAACTGTTATTTTTTTCCTTTTCCATAGAACGTGCATATCTTGAATTAAAAGCAACTTGTTTCTAAAAAAATGCCCAAATCTGTCTAATATCATCTCTTAACTCATTATCCCAATTCACTAATGATAAATCTTGTCTCATGAGTGTAAAATTGTTTAACTGGCGGTTACAAACTAATATTCCTTTTCTTTATTCCTATATCTCAACATATAGCAAAACTTCAAACCTAAGTATGTAATGATCTCTCTTCCCTAAATGTTCCTCACACCAATTCCGGCAATCACATACATACTCATTTGTGGTTAACAACAAATCTAAAATTGTAGCATATTCTATTGGCTCTTTAACCATTCGGTAAAGAAAACCTCTTCGAGTAATCAACTTTACTGTTTAACTTTTCTGAACCTTCTTAATCACAATCAAGCCCACAGTTTTGAAGCATAACCCAATTCTAACACCTATCGCACCCTAGCCAACTCCCTGAACTATCTCTAGCCTTGCGCTTACTGAAAATATGCTGACATTAATCTTTATTCTTTTTTAACAGTATTATCAATGTAACCGCCTAGTGTTTGTACGTTTAGCTAAAATTTAGTCATTTCAAATGTAAATGTAACACCCAAATCCTCTGTTAATTATTACTGATACTTTTATTTACTAAGTGCCACAATTATGCATGTAAACGTCCAGTTACGTTTAAATAATTCAATAATTTCTAATTCTAAATAACTTACTAAAAAATTGTCAGCTAACAGATCATAATGGGGGAAATTTTAACTTTCAAGTTAATTAACTTCTCTTTCTTATTTAGCTAACACTTAGGTTGATTTTTCACTATAATTTGCACCCAGTGGCACAGCGGACTTACAACACTAGCTTCGATACCTGTGGTGGGAAGAGCACAGATAGCCATTTATGCTTAACGTCAAACAAACAAATATTATAATTGATTAACTTTATTATCCTAAAAGTGGCCAGGTGGTTAAAGCACTTGACTCGTAATGCTCGCCCTTTCAGCCTTGGGTCCGTCTCACTATTCGTTGGTAAAAGAGTAGCACAAGAATTGGCGGTGCACTAGCTGCCTTCCCTTTAGTTCTTTCAGTGCTAAATTAGAAATGGTGTACTCACAAAGCTTTAACATTTTCTGTCTGTTACACAACTGCTCCCTTTATCATACACCTCATATGCACCACACATCGACATCGTCACCACCGACCTATCATGTTATCACACTCATATTTTTATTACACACCTACATCGCTATCATATATCCACATCGTTAAAACACATCTTTATCTAAACATTCATCTATATCGTTAACACAAACCCATATTGTTATCAGATTATCATCATATCAGTTTCCTTTGAGATTTACAGCTTTATCTTATAGTACAACAAAACATGTTATTAGGACTCGTTGTGTTGTGTAGGTTAAGACTAATGTTTTCATTTATTCACATAAATACCAAGGTCTGTAATAACATGTATTAGTTCACTTTATACCACAAAAATACACAGAAAATGT
The DNA here is from genome assembly GCF_000517525.1 of Limulus polyphemus. NCBI lineage: Eukaryota > Metazoa > Arthropoda > Merostomata > Xiphosura > Limulidae > Limulus > Limulus polyphemus. The sequence goes on from NW_013676368.1 coordinate 17,764, forward strand.
AGCTAATATTATTAGTTTGATATTTCACCATCAAATAGTAACTTAAAAACAAGGACACTCAGTAATTCAGCAATAACTACACGCTACTCATCATCCAATGAAGAAAGGTCATGTTCATTTTGTTCATCCGTCCAGTCATGTTGAACGTCTAAGATTTCATTTGTCTCAGATTATGATATAAGGTAATGTTTACAGTTGTCGTTGCAGTCGTGGGTTTCGAGTGTATGTTATGTGCTGAATTTTCCAATAACAAGAGTCCTCTGATGATCGTCTTTGTTCCAATAACGTTGTTAAAAGTCCGATATATTTTATATATGGGAATTGGTTATATTGGTGCAACCACGTGATCGAACATGTCAGTATTCTGCGAATGTTACTGCACTTCACACTTGATGTTTTACAGAAATAATGTCATGTATTCCAAACGGCGGTTCGTCCTGAAGGTTACTTATCCTCTGAGTTATTTTGTCTATCGTTTGCTTATCATGGTCCTTTTTCGGGGCATCAAACATTAAGATAAAGAATGCCATGATTTCACATTCTCTTTTATTGTTTTCACTTCTAATGTTTACAATAAACACCATCTTTAATGTAATACTTGCTCGTTTACGATTTCTTGAAATTCTTTATATATTACCAATAAACTTTTATATTTTAAAATACACAATGATTTAAAAAAAAATTGTATCAAAAATTACAAAGCGAAAATAATAATGTACTTAAACGAATGAATGTCCAACACATTATTACTCGAATATTAGGGTTATTGGAGGGTTATTAAAGTTACTTCAGTTGTTTGATGCCAAAACTGACGCTGGGGATATTCTGATTACCAATATCAATCACCTGATGTATGTATCATATGTACACATGTATGGCTGATTTTTGTGAGATTATTAAAGATGTTACCCTTATCAACGACTAACTCAATACTCTTCACTGAAAGGACGGATCTTCCTCAGTGATTCCCTCCAGTTGCACAGCGGTATGTCTGCGGACTTACAACGCTAGAATCCGGGTTTCGATACCCGTGGGCAGAGCACAGATAGCAACAATCCACAGTGACACCAAAGAAGCCCAAGACTGAACACAATATTCCAAGTGTGGCCTAACCAGTAACCAATACAATGAAATTATAACTTTTTTATACTTGTATTCAGTAT
>NW_013676369.1:0-3096 GCF_000517525.1 Limulus polyphemus
AAGAATAAACCAGTTTATTAAGTAAGGACTTGTGTCGCTAAAATTTCGTCGGAACGAAGTTACGGAAAATCAACTAACGAACGGAGACGTAACACCGGTTACCAGCCCCACGGTCTTCTTTTGGTAAACCTATTGGATTAATCAAAGTCACTTTCGCTACCAAAGATCAAGCAGGGTCTAATCACTCCAACTCGTCTTACTACTTGTTTATTTCACTAAAAGGCCAGCAGGTCTCACATTAAATTTTTAACTTCGGCAATCACGTCACAAAGAAACTTATTCCCTACGTCCTGCGCAGTTAATCTAACTCCAATTAAGCATACATTTCTTCCATGGATGTAGAGCTGGCTTCAGTACCTACCATCCAGTATCAACCCTCGTCTTGAAGTTATTTACCAGCTTACCACCAAGGTTTCCACTGGTTCATAACGAATCTAAGTCCCTCATTGAAGTATTTAATTTTCAGCTTCTTTAAAGTGTCATTCCGTTGCCAACCTCCTCCCAACTCTGTACAAAACCACTTTACGGATTTCTTTTGATGTTTTACCTCATAAATTTTCTCGTTAGGTTCTGCCCACAATATTTTTTATCTTGAGCTATTTTGAATATTTCTTCTGTTCTAATGTTTCATTTCTTTTACCTTTTTACTCTTATTTCTACTTTTCTTCTTCTTTCCTAAGTCTCCTGCTCCCTGCTCGTCATTGATTTTTTGAAATATTATATGACCGTACTATAAAGCTATTTGAAAGTTTAAACTTTGGTATTTATTGAATAATATTGCACTTTCAATCCTATATATATTTAAGCATATTTTCTGTGAAAAAAAATCAATATGTAATTTTAATAAATGGGCTTTTCAGAAAATCAATATTAGCAATATCTTATAACACATAATTAAAATATAATTTTTATTATATCTTTAAATTTTGAATATACACGTATAAACATATAGTTTTGCAATTTGTGTCGATAGAGGGACTGTCACCCTGGTGAATCAGATGCGAAATGCGCCGCATAACTGTTCTTTAATACCTAGTGTGGCCCGGCATGGCCAGGTGGATAAGGCGCTCGACTCGCAATCTGAGGGTCGCGGGTTCGAATCCCCGTCTCACCAAACATGCTCGCCCTTTCAGCCGTGGGGGCGTTATAATGTGGCGGTCTATCCCACTATTCGTTAGTAGAAGAGTAGCCCAAGAGTTGGCGGTGGGTGGTGATGACTAGCTGCCTTCCCTCTAGTCTTACACAGCTAAATTAGGGACGGCTAGCGCAGATAGCCCTCGTGTAGGTTGCGCGAAATTCAAAAAACAAACAGAAAACAAAAAACAAATAATACCTAGTGATGAAATAACTAAAAGTCGTTAAAAACTTCCATATTTAGCTAAACTCTTATTAAATGGCTAATTGAAATGTAAAGAACTGTTATGTTTCTTGAGAAGTAGGTTAGCTGTTGATCATTGTCCAGTGGCTACCGTCAACTAGAGTCTGAAGCTTCATGGTGTATTCCATTTTGTTCACAATTACAGTGGTATTACTTTTCTCTGACTTACGTTAAATTGACTGGTTGTGTTATAAATTAATTGGATGCAGAAAGCTTTTTTTAACTGTAGTTTTTTTGTGTGTGTGTATGATTAACATCCTACATAATAGACTGTTCAGATTGGTCTGTATCACAAAGTCAATACTGTACTCCTGACTTCTGTTGATTTTATTTTCTCCCGTGTATTGGATTCCATATTTACGGGGGTTGTAAATAACGTTTTATTTCTCTCCGTTGAGTCTTAAGGTGGCTTGATATGCATAAACTGTAATCGTATTGTGTAATGACTTACGAAAACTACTGTGACTTCATGATGTTTGCATAGCTTCTGATGTTTTCAGTAACACTTTTGACGTAAGGTAGTGTGGCTACGTCCCTGTACTTTGTATCCTGCTTATTCTTTGTGTTATTTTCTTCTTTAACAAGTGTACAGTGTATTAATTGTCAATGAGGTTTGACATTCATTTTAAGTAGTATTTTCCGTATCTTTAAACTCCTCTAGTGTATGACTTGTATATCTTTGTGTCCAAACCTTCTAGGAATGTTACATTATTCTGTACTTATCGTGAAATGAGTTGTTAGTTTAGACGGTTCACTAATTCTGTAACTTTGTCTGTTGTGGGTGGTCATACTAGAACGTGTCATCAACGAGTACTAATGATAGGGTTAAGTTCACAGCTTGGATTCATGGTTGTTAGTAGTATTTGTCTTTATGATGGAAGTAGATTGTGATTTGTGTTGTCGTGTAGATTGTCGGTTGGTTTTTATGAATTATTTTGTTGGTGTATAAAATAACACATAACCTTATCAAGTAGCACTTAACACTGAACAACAGCTTCTATGACCACTTTACAGTTGTATTACTTTGGTTGTGTTCAATATAACCCATAACCTTATGAAGTAGCACTTAACACTGAACAACAGCTTCAATGACCACTTTACAGTTGTATTACTTTGGTTGTGTTTAATATAGCACATAACCTTATCAAGTAGCACTTAACACTGAACAACAACTTCAATGACCACTTTACAGTTGTACTACTTTGGTTGTGTTTAATATAGCACATAACCTTATCAAGCAGCACTTAACACTGAACAACAGCTTCAATGACCACTTTACATTTGTATTACTTCGGTTGTGTTTAATATAGCACATAACCTTATCAAGTAGCACTTAACACTGAACAACAACTTCAATGACCACCTTACAGTTGTATTACTTTGGTTGTGTTTAATATAGCACATAACCTTATCAAGTAGCACTTAACACTGAACAACAGCTTCAATGACCACTTTACGGTTGTACTACTTTGGTTGTGCGTAATATAACACATAACCTTATCAATCCGTTTTTTTTTTGTGACATTGGTTAAAGTTTTTTTTATGAATCATTTTAATGTATAGCTAATGTGTAACAGGAATCGTTAATTTTCTAGAAGAACAATACATTTTATCATCATTAGTGTATGTGGGGTAATTGACAGCGATAGATTATCATCATTAGTGTATGTGGGGTAATTGACAGCGATAGTTTATCATCATTAGTATATGGGGTAATT
>NW_013676369.1:4096-7142 GCF_000517525.1 Limulus polyphemus
GACAGCGATAGTTTATCATCATTAGTGTATGTGGGGTAATTGACAGCGATAGTTTATCATCATTAGTGTATGTGGGGTAATTGACAGCGATAGTTTATCATCGTTAGTGTAGGTGGGGTAATTGACAGCGATAGATTAACATCATTAGTGTATGTGGGGTAATTGACAGCGATAGTTTATCATCATTAGTATATGGGGTAATTGGTAGCGATAGTTTATCATCATTAGTGTATGTAGGGTAATTGACAGCGATAGTTTATCATCATTAGTGTATGTGGGGTAATTAACAGCGATAGTTTATCATCATTAGTGTATGTGGGGTAATTGACAGCGATAGATTATCATCATTAGTGTATGTGGGGTAATTGACAGCGATAGTTTATCATCATTAGTATATGGGGTAATTGGTAGCGATAGTTTATCATATTAATGTATGTGGGATAATTAACAGCGATAGTTTATCATCATTAGTGTATGTGGGGTAATTGACAGCGATAGTTTATCATCGTTAGTGTAGGTGGGGTAATTGACAGCGATAGATTATCATCATTAGTGTATGTGGGGTAATTTAATATTTTTCCAGATGATTTATGAGTCTCATGTGTATTAGAAAAACAGCAACAGGAAATCCGATCTTGTATGTATGTGTGTGTCTGATATTCCTTCTTTATGACGGTTCGATTGGTAACTAAGTGATACGTTACTTATAGAATGACTAATCAACTGACTATGGTCAATCGTTTTTTAGTTCTTTTTTTTCAGAAGTTGATCTAATTAACTTCTTTAAGGTGCTTCCAATTTCGTTTACCTGTTAATATAATATTCAAAAAATACAAATTATGAACGACAGATTAAGGAAAAATACTGTTTGGATAAATGTTTAATGAATTTGAAACAAAACTGATTTGATAGGAAATAAGCAAGCACACACACACACAGACTACCCCATAGGCCACCTACGATCAGGTCTAGGGCCACGCTAAACCTTAATATGGTTCTACACACGCACACACACAAACACATACATATCAAGATGATATGCAATTTTAAAACTAAAGTGTTAAAGTTGTGGATGAAAAACAAAATTAGCCTGTGGTTCAGTGGTAAACTTGAAGGTTAAACAAGCCTGTGGTTCAGTGGTAAACTTGAAGGTTAAACAAGTCTGTGGTTCAGTGGTAAACTTGAAGGTTAAACAAGCCTGTGGTTCAGTGGTAAACTTGAACGTTAAACAAGTCGGTTGTTCAGTGGTAAACTTGAAGGTTAAACAAGTCTGTGGTTCAGTGGTAAACTTGAAGGTTAAACAAGCCTGTGGTTCAGTGGTAAACTTGAACGTTAAACAAGTCGGTTGTTCAGTGGTAAACTTGAAGGTTAAACAAGCCTGTGGTTCAGTGGTAAACTTGAAGGTTAAACAAGTCGGTTGTTCAGTGGTAAACTTGAAGGTTAAACAAGTCTGTGGTTCAGTGGTAAACTTGAAGGTTAAACAAGTCGGTTGTTCAGTGGTTAACTTGAAGGTTAAACAAGCCTGTGGTTCAGTGGTAAAGTTGAAGGTTAAACAAGCCTGTAGTTCAGTGATAAACTTGAAGATTAAACAAGTCGGTTGTTCAGTGATAAACTTGAAGGTTAAACAAGCCTTTGGTTTAGTGGTAAACTTGAAGATTAATCAACTCGGTTGTTCAGTGATAAACTTGAAGGTTAAACAAGCCTTTGGTTTAGTGGTAAACTTGAAGATTAAACAACTCGGTTGTTCAGTGGTAAATTTGAAGGTTAAACAAGCCTGTAGTTCAGTGATAAAATTGAAGGTTAAACAAGCATGTGGTTCAGTGGTAATCTTGAACGTTAAACAAGTCGGTTGTTCAGTGGTAAACTTGAACGTCAAACAAGTCGGTTGTTCAGTGGTAAACTTAAAGGTTAAACAAGTCGGTTGTTCAGTGGTAAACTTGAAGGTTAAACAAGCTTAAAAGGGGAGAAAAAGATTTATACTGTGAAAATTTTTGTGAAGTGCAGCACAGAGCAAGAAATATGGATGTGTTCAATCAGTAAACAGGGGAAATACAGATAAAGCAAAATAGGCTTGGCTTTTGTTATGATGAGGGCAGCGTGAAGAACAAATATCTTCAAAAGTATTTAATCTTAATATTGAGCTTACATCATTGAAGTGCAAGGAAAGGGTCCTAGCCATATAACGTCACAGTTGTTAAGACCTATAGAGTACAATAAAAACACGGGTCATACGCAATGAACAAAATTAACGGTATTATGTGTAATTACAGACCTATCAGAAGTGAAACCTGTTTGTTGAAATCGATTTGCAAAATCACACTTATATATAGAAACAGAATATAAATGAGTCAAAACCAGTTGTGGGGTTAAGAAAATTGAATAATTTACAATCCCCTTCCTCAATAACTCTAGCTTGAGTACCCCTTTAATAAAAAATTGTCTGAGAACAGAGATTTTGTTCGTTTATAATGATTAAATACTAAGTAAGCTAACTACGGTAAAATTTCATTTCGTTCTGTGGGTGACGTTTTCCTTGGGGTTTGATCTAGTGGTTTGAGTGTCGGAGCGTGAATTCGAGGGTACATGGCTTCTGTCCCGTTGCGCAAGACCGTGCTTCGTTCTTTGTAGTGATTTAAAAAAGTGACGGTTTTGTTTGTTGTTAACATAAAGATACATAGTATGCTATCTGTGCTATGGCCACCACGGGCATCGAAACCCAAATTTTGACTTATAGGCCTTCGGACTTGATGTTGGTAATGGAGGAGGGAGCAAGAGCGAAGGTGAAATCACACTATGTGATTATAGAATCATAAACTTGATGGTTGACTATCTACCTTCTCTCTTGTCTATCGGCTCTATGTAGAGACGGCTAGCGCAGATAGCCCGTGTCCAGTGAATATATTCAAGATAAATAAATAATTCAAAGATAGCTATTCTCCCATGCCACCAATATTGCATCCCACTCCTTCCCAACTCGTGACGATTTTCTTTTCCTATCTTTATAAAATATAATTGTTGGTATACTTTGGTGACAGATTTTCTTGTA
>NW_013676369.1:8063-16197 GCF_000517525.1 Limulus polyphemus
AATCTGCCCACAAAAAAATATAATTGGAGAACGCTGATCTACAATCACATAAGAATAAACTTAGATGGTTAAGCCTATTTGGTTCTTAGCATGTTTTATAATTAGAACGCGTAGGAATGTAACAAAGTTTTAGCAAGTGTAAAACAAGATTTTATGCGTACTTTGTTACTGTTACGCGTTAAGCCGAACGCGTCCAAGTGATTAGCGTCCCGGGCTGTGTGGTTCGAGCCCAGTTACTGTCACAGAAAATAACACTCCGCGCTTTGTGGCTGTGGATTCGTTATAAGAATGACAGTCAAATCACAATAATCGGTCAGAGTAGCCCACGAGTTGGCGGTGGGTGATGTTGACTAACTACCTTCCCTCAAGTCTATCACTTGAAATAAAGGATGGCAGCGCAGATAGTCCTGGAGTAACTTTGGGCGAAATTCAGTAAACAAACAAATCACAAATACTGAACCATTTTCAGAGTGTCTCAGATTATTTAGTGCTCTATTATTCTTACTTAGCCGCTCTATACAACAGACAGTACTATTATATTTATAAAGAAGTAGTTACATGGACATAGAACAGACAGTACTATTATACTGAATCATTTTCAGAGTGTGTCAGATTTTCTAGTGCTCTATTATTCTTACTTAGCCGCTCTATACAACAGACAGTACTATTATATTTATAAAGAAGTAGTTACATGGACATAGAACAGACAGTACTATTATACTGAATCATTTTCAGAGTGTCTCAGATTTTCTAGTGCTCCATTATTCTTACTTAGCCGCTCTATAGTTATTCTTTTGCATGGTTCTTCTAAATCTTATGAATGACTTACGTAGGTTTACTCTGGGTTTATTCAGATTTCTTAACAGTCTTAGTAATTTTTCCATCAGATTATTTAAATGTTATGGTATCAGCGAGCACATTAAAAAGTTCGCTGTATGAAAACTAGTTTTTTATACAAATTGAGAGAGAGAGAAAAAGATGCAATCACTGTATGTACATTTTGTGTATTATTCACTAATTAACAAATGAGGGAAAACGGAAGTCTAAATGTCTCCATAATGTGCATTAACGCACACTTGTTTTCTAAATTAACATTATGGCTTAAAGTAGTTGTAAGGTCATAGAAAACTGTCGCCATTGATGAGGGCTCGTGTGTTTAACTGCACTGAAAGCACATCGCTTCTCGGATCGATTCTTAACATCCGTCAATTCTCGTTTACGTTTGGGAGTTTCTGATAACAACAGTAATGTCATTACATGCCACGTTCCAGGTTGTTCAAAGTGTCAGTAAGAGCCCACTTGTTTCATAACTTTATACCTACCTACTCAAGTGAGCGAATTGAAATCATTTCATTCGTCAACAAAATAATAAAAATAATAATAATTAAGAAATCAACCTTTTTTTAAACACATTAACATTGTTGATTTATTAATTTTTGTCAAATTATTTCAATTTCAAAAATCACAGGAAAAGGTTTTTGCTGACGGTTTTCTAGAGTTTATTCTAGAAGCAACACATCATTATTTATAGTAATGTAACATTAATTTACAAAATAGCTTTATAGACAAGATTATGAAAAATTGGTAATTCAAAAAGTGGGAATACGTATATTCACAAAATAGTAAGCAAACAAACTTAATTCAAATTCGGTGACGAGGAACCCACTTTGAGACTAATAATGGCTGGAGACGGCTTAAATGGGTAATGAAGAAAAACTTTAATATAAGTTTAACATGACAGCAAATGTACAACGTTTCGACAAGGGTTTGGCATCATCAGGAACCTGATGTACCTGATGATGAAAAAACCTTGCCGAAACGTTGTACCTTTGCTGTCATGTTAAACTTATATTAAAGTTTTTCTTCATTACCCATTTAAGCCGTCTCCAGCCATTATTAAACAAACTTAATGTTTGAGACATAGTATTGACATTATTTCCTCAAGCTACAAATCCCTATTTTAACTCCACGTCTGAAAGCTGTAATATTTAGGAGAGTCAAAATGGGAATTTGTAGTTTGAGAAAATAATATCAAACCTTAAACTTGTTTGTTTACTTATTTTTTTACGAATGTAGTTTCACTTTAAGCTACCTATCTTGTTTCTGTATTTTTGTGAAGATCCCTATTCCCCCTTTTTAAATTATTTTTTGAATAATATTGTTTCATTAATTTTTTATGTTTATCATGGACATGAATCTGTATAATAACAATACTGTCCTATCTGGATTGGCCTCATGCAGATGGATGTCTACTGATCCTGATATCACCGCTAGTGGTACTATGATATCATCACTATGATACATAGTGATCATCATACCACATGTTATGTATATGTTTGTAAAATATATATGGCTACTATATTTATATCCTGTAGCTATATGGGGAGTTTGTAAACACTGGATTGGAGGGAATATACTGGAGTGGTGCATGGACTGGATTTTGTAACCACACGAGTTTTATACATGCATGCACATGAAGAGCATGTTGGCTAGTATTTATATCTATCTATCTACACACACATACACAAAAAAATTCAGACTTTATAATTTTATTCAAGTTGCAAAGCCGTATATATATATATAGCCACATGCATTTTTCAAGTTGTATAGATGCATGCATATATATTCAATACAAATATATGACAATGTATTGTCATAATATAATAGGATATGTACACAAACAAGCATTTTTAATATTTTTTACAGTTGTTATATTCCCCCTTCCTCCTGTCCACTGATTATAGTAAAGCCGGTCACGGTTTTATTGCAGCTGGTCAGATTTCCTCTTAGAGGGACATTCTGCGCACTCTACAAGGTCCAAAATGTATTAATTAACAATTATGAATTGATTATATTAATATACCTCCACCCCCTCCATTTCTAATAGAGTTTGGGTTGTGACACTTCTACAACCCTCTTCCACTGTGATGACCCTAAACTCTGGTGGGTCGTCGCGGCTCCAAACTTTATCTGAAATTAAATATTTTTTAAATAAAGTACATAGCTACAAAATGTCTGCATCACTTTATCCTAGAATCGCCATCTTCTGTCTGCACGATTCTTGCCACTCCTTATAGTCAGCTTCAAGGATAGCTACCCTATTTGCAGTATCTATAAAATTCGCAATCACGCAATGTTGGCTGTAAATCAACTCGTACCATCAGCCATCATCATGATTGCGGTCCGATGATCGAAACTTGGTCCTGTCTTTAAAACTACGGTTTAAAAATTTATGTTGTGGGAGACATGTTTGTGAAACATGGCCGAAATGGATAATGCATTGGTAAAAACAACAACAACAACAAAATTGTGATCTAGTCAGCAGGTCGTGTCCGAAAGGAAGGATTTCAGTAACAAAAAATAACAATATTAAAAATCAGAGGATTTCATTAGCTAATGAAATAATATTAGAAAACTGAAGGATTTCAGTAACTAAAAAGTAATTTTACAAACTTGGAGGATTTCAGTAATTAAAAACGATGTTACAAAACTGAAAGTTTCAGTAACTAAAAAGTAATTTTACAAACTTGGAGGATTTCAGTAATTAAAAACAATACTACAAATCTCAAGAATTTAATTAACTAGAAATAATATTATATAATCGGATGATTTAAGTAACTAAAAATAATATTAAAAATTGGAAGACTTCAGTAGCTAAAATGGTATAAATTTGAAGTATTTCGGTAAGTAAGTTATAATAATATTACACTCTGTTTGTCATTAAGCACAAAATTGTACAATAGATTATCTGCGCTGTTCCAATCACAAGCATCGAAACCCATATTTTAGTATTATTATCCCCTAGGCTTACCTCGGAGCCACTTGGAGCTAATAAAAATACGAGAGAGTTTCAGAGGATAAAACTGGATAATTTTAGTAACCAAAAGTAATATTACAAAACTGAAGGACTACAGTAATTAAAAGTAATATTATAGATTTGGATGATTTCAGTAGTTAAAAGTATGGTTGTAATAATGTACTTAGCTAGAAGAACGGTCCGTTTTAACTACGTCAATTGTTTCTCCATCTTGAAATCTTAAGTGGGTAATCATTAAGTAATATTATATAATGACGTAGCTAATTGAAAGGGGTTTGACTTTATCTATTGTATGTTTTATTTTGACTACCAAATAAAAGCATATAATGGAGAATGTAATTTAACCCGAAGAGTTCAGTCGTAATATTTCCTATTATTGATGACTGAACTAACACCTGAACAACTTTGTACTTATCAAATTTCTTGTCGTGCTGTCTAATTCCCACCGTCCAATCAGAACTGTAGGCATAACCTAGTTTTCACAGATCTTTCTTCTTTCCGGGTGTTTGTTTATAAAATGGAGGAACGTTGTTTAAGCTATAACATTTACTGAATATAAAAATATTGTTCAACACCTGTGTAAAATGTATATACTTATCAAAGCTCATTACTGCTCCATTTAACCAATTACACAAAATTTGCAAAACATGGCGATAGTTTATCCATTTTTTTTTCGGTGAAATCCACATACAGTTCATAGCGACACCTAGCGTTTCCGGTTTAATGAATTTTAAAGTACAATGCATTCGGGCATTAAAGTTCAGACTATATGTCCAGCAATCTGACAAATATCATGGCCTTGAAAAGGAAAGAATACCAGAAAATACAAATCAAATTCATTACCAACACGCTAATTATCATAGTCAAGCTTAAAAATTAACAATAGTCCAGGAGGGAAGAAAGAAGAACCTGACTTTCCGAGATCCATAGAAAGGGTCAAGGTCCTGATGCCGACACACGAAAGAAGCAATCTGAGAGCGGTGGAATATAATGAATGGATTATTCGGGTTACATCCACATAAGGAACTGTTGTTCTTGTCTTCTTTTAACTTTCCTTACGAAGAGTTTCACTTGGCTGAGCGAATTCATGAGAATGCAAACAGATGAAAAATTTGACTTTGATTAAAATAGAACAATTAATAAAACACCCATAATAACTGTAAAGCACAAAATATAAAATCCCGAATTTGCATGTATCTCCCCATGAACCCAGTGATCCTCCATACCAAATTTGGTGAAGATCCATCCAGAAAGTGAGGTAATGGTAAAAAAACGCCAATAAAAACTGCAAAACAGAAAATTGTATGTATCTCCCTATGGACCCAATGAACCTCCATCCCAAATTTGATGAAGATCTAACTATTGGAGGCGAACTAGTGGTGGAAAAAACGCCCATAAAAACCGCAAAACCTTAAACTGAAAATTTGTACGTACCCCCGCATGGAGGTAATTTGGGTGGAGATCAATCCACACCCTGAAAAGTAGTTGCATGGACATACAACAGACAGTACTGTTATATTTATATATATGACATACAACAGACGGTACTATTATATTTATTTAGATAAAATACAACATAAAGTACTATTATATTTATATAGATAACATACAACAGACAGTACTATTATATTTATGAAGTTATATACAACACACAGTGCTATTATATTTAGATAGATACATACAACAGACAGTACTACTATATTTATATAGATAACAGACACCAGACAGTACTATTGTATTCATATAGATAACATACAACATAAAGTACTATTGTATTTATATAGATGCATACAACAGACAGTACCATTATATTTATTTATATAACAGACAACAGACAGTACTATTATATCTATAAAGATAACATACAACAAACAGTACTATGTTATATTTATATAGATAAAACACAATATACAGTACTATTATACTTATATAGAAGTAGTTACATGGACATACAACAAAGAGTACTATTATATTTATATAGATGACATACAACAGACGGTACTATTACATTTATTTATATAATATACAACATACAGAACTATTATATTTATATAGATACATACAACAGACAGTATTATTATATTTATATAGATGACGTACAACGGACGAAACCATTATATTTATTTAGTTAAGATACAACATACAGTACTATTACATTTATATAGATAGATACAACAGACAGTACTATTGCATTTATATAGATAGATACAACAGACAGTACTATTATACTTATATAGAAGAAGTTATATGGACATAAAATAGAGAGTACTATTATATTTATATAAATGACATGCAACAGACGGTACTAATACATTTATTTGGATGACATACAACAGACGGTACTATTACATTTATTTCGATAACATACAACATACAGTACTATTATATTGATACAGATAACATAGAACATACACTACTATTATAGTTGTATAGATAACATACAACAGACAGTACTATTATATTGATACATATAACATACAACATATAGTACTATAATAATGATATAGATATCATATAACAGACAGTACAATTATATTTATATAGATAACATACAACAGACAGTGCTATTATATTTATATAGATAACATACAACAAACGGTATATAATATTGATATATATATCATATAACAGACAGTACAATTATATCTATATAGATAACGTACAACAGACAGTACTATTATATTTATATAGAAAACAGACAATATACAGTGCTACTATATTGATACAGATAACATACAACAGGCACTACTATTATATTAATATAGATAACATACAGCAGACAGTACTATTATATTTATACAGATAACATACAACATATAGTACTATAATATTGATATATGTATCATATAACAGACAGTACAATTATATTTATATACATAACATACAACAGAAAGTACTATTATATGTCTATAGAAAACAGACAACACAGAGTACTATTATATTTATATAGATGACATACAACAGACGATGCTATTATATTTATATAGATAACATATAACAGACGGTACTACTACATTTATTTCGATAACATACAACGTACAGAACTATTATATTTATATAACTACATACAACAGACAGTCCTATTATATTTATATAGATAACAGACAACAGACAGTATAAGTATAATAGTACTGTCTGTTGTATCTATCTATATAAATGTAATAGTACTGTATGTTGTACCTTAACTAAATAAATATAATAGTGCCGTCTGTTGTACGTCATCTATATAAATATAATAGTATAGAAGTAGTTACATAGACATACAACAGACGGTACTAATACATTTATTTGGATGACATACAACATACAGTACTATTATATTGATACAGATAACATCCAACAGACACTACTGTTATAGTTGTATAGATAACATACAACAGACGGTACTATTATATTTATACAGATAACATACAACATACAGTACTATTATATTTATATAGATGTCATACAACAGACGGTGCTATTATATTTATATAGATAGACATAACTGACAATACAATTATATTTATATAGATAACAGACAACAAACAGTACTATTATATTTATATAGATGACATACAACGGACGGCACTATTATATTTTTTTAGTTACATACAACATACATTACTAATATATATCTTCATATTATAAGTATAATAATACTGTCTGTTGTATGTATTTATATAAATATAATAGTACCGCTGTTGTATGTCATCTATACAAATATAATAGTACCGTTTGTTGAATGTTATCTATATAAATATAATAGTACTGTCTGTTGTATGTTCAGATAACGTACAACAAACAGTACTACTATATGTATATAGATAAAACACAACAGACAGTACTATTATATTTATATAGATAGATACAACAGACAGAACAATTATATTTATATAGATAACATACAACAGACAGTACTATTATATTTATAAAGATAGATACAACAGACAGAACAATTATATTGATACAGATAACATACAACAGGCACTACTATTATATTTATATACATAACATACAACAGACAGTACTATTATATGTCTATAGAAAACAGACAACACAGAGTACTATTATATTTATATAGATGACATACAACAGACGATGCTATTATATTTATATAGATAACATACAACATTCAGAACTATTATATTTATATAGATAAAATACAACAGACGGTACTATTACATTTATTTCGATAACATACAACGTACAGAACTATTATATTTATATAACTACATACAATAGACAGTCCTATTATATTTATATAGATAACAGACAACAGACAGTACTATTATATTTATATAGATGACGTACAACAGACAGTACTATTATACTTAT
>NW_013676369.1:17197-18139 GCF_000517525.1 Limulus polyphemus
ATATTTATTTAGTTAAGATACAACATACAGTACTATTACATTTATATAGATAGATACAACAGACAGTACTATTATACTTATATAGAAGTAGTTACATAGACATACAACAGACGTAACTAATACATTTATTTGGATGACATACAACATACAGTACTATTATATTGATACAGATAACATCTACAGACACTACTGTTATAGTTGTATAGATAACATACAACAGACGGTACTATTATATTTATACAGATAACATACAACATACAGTAATATTATATTTATATAGATGACATATAACAGACAGTACAATTATATTTATATAGATAACATACAACAGACAGTACTATTATATTTATATAGAAAACACACAACATACAGCACTATTATATTTATATAGATGACATACAACAGACGGTGCTATTAAACTTGTATAGAAGTAGTTACATTGACATACAACAGATAGTACTATTATATTTATATAGATGACATACAACAGACGGTGCTATTAAACTTGTATAGAAGTAGTTACATTGACATACAACAGATAGTACTATTATATGTATATAGAAGTAGTTACGTGGACATACAACAGATAGTACTATTATATCTGTATAGATGACATACAACAGACGGTACTATTATATTTATATAGATACATACAACAACGGTACTATTATATTTATATAAATACATACAACAAACAG
The DNA here is from genome assembly GCF_000517525.1 of Limulus polyphemus. Lineage (NCBI taxonomy): Eukaryota > Metazoa > Arthropoda > Merostomata > Xiphosura > Limulidae > Limulus > Limulus polyphemus. The sequence goes on from NW_013676369.1 coordinate 17,896, forward strand.
TATTAGTATACTTATATAGATAACTTACTATAAACAGTACTATTATATATATATATATAGATAAAACACAACAGACAGTACGATTATACTTATACAGAAGTAGTTACGTGGAGATACAACAGATAGTACTATTATATTTATATAGATGACATACAACAGACGGTACTATTATATTTATATAGATACATACAACAGACGGTCTTTTACATTTATTTCGATGACATACAACATACAGAACTATTAT
>NW_013676370.1:0-9239 GCF_000517525.1 Limulus polyphemus
CAGGGTAAGAGAAACGTTGCAAGTAAAACACTAAAGACGAAACGTATCTGTTTAAAGGAACAACTGCAGAACCTGCAGGGTAAGAGAAACGTTGCAAGTAAAACACTAAAGACGAAACGTATCTGTTTAAAGGACAAACTGCAGAACCTGCAGGGTAAGAGAAACGTTGGTTAGCTTTGAGAAGTCTTATTCTATATCCACCAAACAACTCGCACAGAAAAATCTCGTCACAAGGTGACTTATGAATTCTGAATATAATAAATGTTATGACGGTCCCGATCAAATATTAATGTGCTTAGCAGAACCACGAGTTGATATTCTAATTTATTAATACTTACCAAATAACAAATTTATTACAGAATTTTAATGGCTTATTCAAAGAACTTTGGGGAGAAATTGACCAAAAAGAAATATATATATATATATATATATATATATATTCTATTATTTCTGTCTTCTTGTTTGAGCGTGCAAGGAAAAGTAATAACGTTGGAAAGAAGGGATGGTCGACTTCCTTATGTAATATATGCCCAGCAGTACCAGCGTTGGTAAACAGCAACTCGATCTTATGTAAGAGCCGGAACCAGTAAGGGCAAGCCCGTCGGCTGTTTCTCGGGCGCCTTCTTGAGTTCGCTTGTGTCTGCATGTCTTCTAAGTAATTACTTGGCGGACCGCTCTCGCCGGTTTCCAATAGCGATCGCCTTGGGCAACGCTCCTTTAATGACGCAACGCACAGAGATATTGTAGAAACAGTTTCTGAGAAGCCAAATATCTTATATTCTACTTGGAGAAACGAATATGAGAACCCGGTCGTCTACGAAGACACATATCTTTATCTTGTTTGCCAGTTGTTGTTGTTGTTGTTTTTATTAATAAATCCATTTGTTTTTCGTTGTCATCTCTTTGGCGCATCTTAAACTAAACAGAGCTGAACATACGTATACCTGAACTTCAATATTAAGTGTGAAGCGGTTTCTTTACTTTTATGAAAAATTTTGAAAAGTCAAGTTCCCGATATCTTTTTGTCAGATCGTACAGGGTGTATGTTTGAATGATGTGTAGAAAATCAGTTTTTTCCGTGAGCAGTGGATTGTTTCAGTTTTATCTCCAGTGAGGTTCGCCGAATCTTACATCTCGACGCTTTCCTTCAGTTATCCTTACTCCGTTCTTTATTGGTTTTTTATAGTTGTTGTTGATGTTTTTTAACTATTGGATGTTTTCAAATGGAGTAACAGTAGTCAATATGAATAACGTGTTCTACTCAAAAACTTTCCAGCAACGTAAGAACATAAACCGCATTTACGTTATCATATACTTTCCAAACTTAAGGGTTAACACTGTTGTCATAATCTATAATATCACGAACCTGAATAGACAATATTGAAAATATGAGTGTTGTGATGGTTATAACTTTCCTGCAACTCGTGGGTGGGACTTCTCATCATGATCCACATGGGTTTTTATTGTTACCTTACTTTTAGGTTTCATCTTCCGGCAACTCATGGATCGGTATTCTATTAAAGTCCCATCATAAACGCTTTCATTGGTCTTGTCTTAGATATTTATAATCTTTTTTTTTTTTACCATTTACGTTGGGCCCCAGTGGCACAGCGGTATGTCTGGATTTCGATACCCGTGGGGGGCAGAGCACAGGTAGCCCATTGTGTAGCTTTGTGCTTAACTTCAAAGAAGCAAACAAAACATTTACGTTATAATCTTGTCTTCAGACATCAATCCGACTATCTGCTCATATATTTTCAGAAAGTAAGATATTTAAACTATCGAATATGACTTCTGATTTATGATATGCGCTAATTTCATCGATTATAAGTGGTTTCACTTCTGTGATATACTTGTATATTTATTGATACCTGTAGGAGATGTTTTTATTCTCCTTCAATTAGATCCATATATATATAACTATATGTGATTTTTACAGCCAACTGTATGTTGATTTGGTTTCACTGCTACGTTTCAAGTAAGCAAGTCACTCAGTTGTTCTGGTTTCACTGCTACGTTTCAAGTAAGCACTTGCTTACTTGAAACCTAGCAGTGAAACCAGATCAACTGGGTGACTTCACGGCTAAGGGAACATATATGTCCCCCTAGAGCACGACTAAGGGAACATATGTGTCCCCCTAGAGCACGGCTAAGGGAACATTTATATTTTTATTGCGGATCTACGAATAATGATGACACTGAGTAACTTGCTTACTTAAAACGTAGCAGTGAAACCAGGGCAACTGAGTGACTTGCTTACTTAAAACGTAGCAGTGAAACCAAATCAACTGAGTGCTCTAGGTGGACATATATGTTCCCTTAGCCGTGCTCTAGGGGACACATATGTTCCCTTAGCCGTGCTCTAGGGGGACAAATATGTTCCCTTAGCCGTGCTCTAGGGGGACACATATGTTCCCTTAACCGTGCTCTAGGGGGGGACATATATTTTCCCTTAGCCGTGCTCTAGGAGGGACATATATGTTCCCTTAGACGTGCTCTAGGGGGACACATATATTCCCTTAGCCGTGCTCTAGGGGACATATATGTTCCCTTAGCCGTGCTCTAGGGGGATACATATGTTCCCTTAGCCGTGTTCTAAAAGAAGGACAATATGTTCCCATAGTAGTGCTCTAAAAGAGGAACAGATATATATGTTCCCACATGCTCTAAAGAAGAGACATGTGTGTTTCCATAGCAATATAACTGTAACGAGCGAGCGCGGTTAGGGGCGACGAGACGCCCATTACAATAGATTTATTTAAAAACCCAGGGTATGCAGTTGCTAGTGGCTACACAAGTCAACCAACTGGAGGAAGTTTACAAGTAAAGTAAAGAATAAAGATGCTGAACTCACGAAAGGATATTTACTTTTTCAACACTGTGCCGACAAGTAGCATCACAAAAATCCTGCTGTACCTAAAATATATATCTGTAACTAACTTAAATATTAGAAAATAAATAACGTAACATACACGTACATGTAATCGCACCTATTACTGACCTACGACTATGTTTATCAAGAATGCTGATCGTTAGTTACAGTTAAGTATGGTTTTTCGTTATCTCCTGTCAGAGCAAATAAATAGTTTAAAGATAATGGCACAATGCTATAGATTTTATACATTTTATCTGTGGATATCGAAGGGTTTCACATATCTGGAGTGCATATCATCAAGGAAATGTCAGTTAAGTTGCTGTAGACTGGGGACTTACATTCTCAGATCTCCTTTCCCGAGGAGGCTATTAAAATAAGAGGACAGTCGGCACGTTACTTGGGTGTCCACGTACCTGCATCGACTACGCTGGGAGGAGGGGGGGGGGAGTAAAGAGGACAGTCGGCACGTTACGTGGGTGTCCACGTACCTGCATCGACTACGCTGGGAGGAGGGGGGGTATTTTTCTATGAACTCTACAATATCTGCCGGGAGGTGAAACGCCACCACACCCAGCTGTACACAAAAGGACGAGAGAAGTCGCGGCTCCTTCCCCAAATCTCCGTGATGCCCTGTGTAAACCTGGAGGGCCCTGCCTATAAAGGGTTAGTAGCTCCATTAATTCGTTGTGAGTATCACACGGAACGAGACCAACATTGTACTAACCAGAAGGTCGCTGGTATTCATAACTGGATGTGTACCGCCCCCACTTTCAACCACCAACCAGTCATGTACCAGAGCATATCAGGCAGGAACTGGAACAGGAACAAAACTCGCGTGAAGAACATAAAACCCACATTGTATATGTCACAGAGTGAAAAGTTGAAAAGTTATGAGAAATTTATTTATAATTCTTAAATTTATAAGGTTACGAAAAAGGTTACCTGTGTGTACCATTTATCATCCTATATAGTCTGTCTTGAGTGTGTACCATTTATCATCCTGTCTAGTCTGTCGTGAGTGTACACCAATTATCATCCTGTCTAGTCTGTCTTGGGGGGGGGTACCATCTATCATCCTGTCTAGTCTGTCTTTAGTGTATACCATTTATCATCCTGTCTAGTCTGTCTTGGGTGTATACAATTTATCATCCTGTCTAGTCTGTCTTGGGGGGGTACCATATATCATCCTGTCTAGTCTGTCTTGAGTGTGTACCATTTATCATCCTGTCTAGTCTGTCTTGAGCGTGTACCATTTATCATCCTGTCTAGTCTGTCTTGAGTGTGTACCATTTATCATCTTGTCTAGTCTGTCTTGAGTGTGTACCATTTATCATCCTGTCTAGTCTGTCTTGAGCGTGTACCATTTATCATCCTGTCTAGTCTGTCTTGGGTGTATACCATTTATCATCCTATATAGTCTGTCTTGAGTGTATACCATTTATCATCCTGTCTAGTCTGTCTTGAGTGTATACCATTTATCATTCTGTCTAGTCTGTCTTGAGTGTGTACCATTTATCATCCTATATAGTCTGTCTTGAGTGTATACCATTTATCATCTTGTCTAGTCTGTCTTGAGTGTGTACCATTTATCATCCTGTCTAGTCTGTCTTGAGCGTGTACCATTTATCATCCTGTCTAGTCTGTCTTGAGTGTATACCATTTATCATCCTATATAGTCTGTCTTGGGTGTATACCATTTATCATCCTATATAGTCTGTCTTGAGTGTGTACCATTTATCAATTTATTCAATGGCAGTGCTCTAGAGGGAGGTCACACATGTGACTATTACAATGAAAACTAATAATCAGAACTTTTATAATTTAAAACCAGCTTCCACCTTCAATTAACTAACTTTCTTAAAAACCTAAGATTTTAAGCTCTACCTAATCAATTCTGAACAATCAGTTGGATTGCTGTGGTTTTCCGTGACATTAAGCTCTACCTAATCAGTTCTGAAGAATCTGTTGGGTTGTTGTGGTCTTCCGTGACTTTAAAATCTATCTAATCAGTTCTGAACAATCTGTTGGGTTGTTGTGGTCTTCTGTGACTTTAAAATCTATCTAATCAGTTCTGAACAATCTGTTGGGTTGTTGTGGTCTTCCGTGACTTTAAGATCTATCTAATCAGTTCTGAACAATCTGTTGGGTTGCTGTGGTCTTCCGTGACTTTAAGTTCTATCTAATCAGTTCTGAAGAATCTGTTGGGTTGCTGTGGTCTTACCTGACTTTAAGATCTATCTAATCAGTTCTGAACAATCTGTTGGGTTGCTGTGGTCTTCCCTGACTTTAAGTTTTATCTAATCAGTTCTGAACAATCTGTTGGGTTGCTGTGGTCTTCCGTGACTTTAAGTTCTATCTAATCAGTTCTGAACAATCTGTTGAGTTACTGTGGTCTTCCCTGACTTTAAGTTCTATCTAATCGGTTCTGAACAATCTGTTGGGTTGTTGTGGTCTGAACAATCTGTTGGTTTGCTGTGGTCTTCCGTGACTTTAATCTCTACCTAATCAGTTCTGAACAGTCTGTGGTCTTTCCTGACTTTAATCTCTATCTAATCAGTTCTGAACAATCTGTTGGGTTGTTGTGGTCTGAACAATCTGTTGGGTTGCTGTGGTCTTCCTTGTTGTACAAACGTTACAATTATATTCATCCTTTTCCTATAATAGACATTTAGAAATAAAAGTACTGAAAAAATTTAGCAGCTTTGTGAATATCTTTATTTAATTTTAGTTGTTGTTAGTGCAACGCTATACAATGGTCTAACTTTGTTCTGCCAACCACGAGTATTGAAACCCGATTTTTAGTGCCTCAAACCTACAGGCGTATCGTCGAGTCACTAGGTGTTTTTTTTTTTTGCTTTAAATAATGATTATTTGTGTTATTGAGATGTTATTTATTTTTTACGAAAATATTTTTTCATGATACTTAGAAGTCGAATGAATTGAAAACTTCACTGATACATAGTGGAGAAGACCGTTTCTCAGAAGAAGGAAATTAATGAAACGCCACGGGCTATATAAGGTGTAATCTTTCTTCAAAAGGATCTGTAAAGTGAATTAAAAATGTAGCTGGATCAGTCAAGTGCACAAGTAGCTTTCATGTACACTGTCAAGTCGTTAGGTCTTTTCTTAAACACGGCAATTTCAGACTTCGTCCTCGTTCCTATCAAGGAGGAGCCTCGTTTTCGACAATGAAATGGCCTCGCGGGGACGTTTTACGAGGTTACAGTGAACGACTTTCATCGAAGCTACGATTTCTTCCGGCTTCATGTACAACACTAACTGCCTCGTTCAAAATCTCGTAAATCATCACGCTTAACGAGATTTGGAAAGGACAACAGTAATTTACGCGATTGTCTTCCGCGCCGCCTGGTTTATGTTATCGCGGCAAGCGTTCATAATAACCTTTTCTTGTCCTGAACAAGAGATCGAGTTGCACGTGGAGACTTAAAAACTAACTAATTAAAAATACGTCGTATAATATTGGTTTAATATGAAGACATAATACATGGGAGCGTAGTTCATACACAATACGTAAAACAGACAGTTCTTGTATAAAATTTGTAAATAAAATTAATCAAACGAGACATCAACATTTAGAAATTGTTAAAAATAAAATGAATATAAAACAGATTTAGGCCTAGGAGCCACATAAGTAAGTCGTTGTTGTAAATGGCGCCACCGTAAATACATGATAACTAAACACGTACACTAGGTTTATAAGAAACTTCATGTGTAATTAGTGGTTTATTCTCCTAAAGATGGCGGAATTAATTTTATTTAAAAGTAGTTCATACTGTTTGCCCATTTTTTATTTAGTATTCGTTTCGTTCGTTTGTTGTTAGCCGCAAAGTTACGCAATGGGCTATCTGTGCTGTGCCCACCAGGTGTATTGAAACCCGGTTTTTAGTGCTATAAATATCTGGACTTAACGCCGAACCAATGGGTGGCTTTTATTCAGGATGTTTTGGGATTATGTCACGTTAAATAAAACCCTTCAACCACTAGGTTTGTTAATTTGTTTTTTGAATTTCGCGCAAAGCTACACAAGGGCTATCTGCGCTAGCCGTCCCTAATTTAGCAGTGTAAGACTAGAGGGAAGGCAGCTAGTCATCACCACCCACCACCAACTCTTTTACCAACGAATAGTGGGATTGACCGTCACATTATAACGCCCCCACGGCTAAAAGGGCGAGCATGTTCGGTGTGACGGGGATTCGAACCCGCGACCCTCAGATTGCGAGTCGAGCGCCTTAACCACCTGGCCATGCCGGCCTGAACCACTATTTCTTGGGACATATACATCTACAACAGGGATTCTGTTATTACCAACCTTTTCCATTCTACGCGTTTCTGTATACCAAAAACATCTCCATGTCGCTCCTTATCCAAGTTCACATCGAATATCTAAGTCTAATCAATATTAACCCGTACATTCCTCCCCACCATATTTCTAATGATGAATTACTGGTTTAAGATATGCTTATATTGAGTTATAATAAAAAAATATGAAAATAACAACGAAGTATTTACCGCCGTTTCACTATAGGCATTAAATTAAAAATCTCCCGGATATTTTTAATAATATAAGATATTTCCTACCAGTAACAGTCAAATTTATGTAACCATAAATTCGATTTTTTTGTGTGTGACATGACACAGTTTTCTTTATTCTACAACTCAAGTCTTCCATTACATTATTTTCAAATTGAAGCAAGCTCAGAAAGTTACGAAAAAAGCAGACGATCGTGCCAGATGACATACACGCGGATAATACAACCCATGTCTCTAAAAAAGGAAGAACCATCTTAGAACAACGCCCCTCTTTTTGGGTTTCTAGTTTCGTAAACTAGAGATATGATGGAGGGAATACATGAGAACTGTGAAACAATTCAATAACATTGGTTATTTATAAAACAACAGTAGTGTAGCGGGTGAATGGAGTAACCTAGAGTTAATAATAATAAAATAAAAACAAATGCACATAGATACATAGGAAGAGAATATAGTATCTTTAAACTTCCCTCAGATGTTATTTACAGTGTATGTGTCAATTGTAGGAAGAGAACAGGGGGACTTAAGACTTTTTTAGTACTAAATATGTATAGTAAATATCAGTTGTAGGAAGGGAACAGGGTACTTTAAGGTATCTCGAAGAAACAAATAATAATACTGTTAGATGAAGTGAACTGTTATTATTAATATTTCTATGAAAAGGTCATCCTTGGAGCCTTGTAAAGCTTCTCGGCTATATTGGAACCTCATAAAGCTTCTCGGCTATATTGCAACCTCGTAAAGCTTCTCGGCTATATTGGAACCTCGTAAAGCTTTTCAGTCATATTGGAACCTCGTAAAGCTTCTCGGCCATATTGGAACCTCGTAAAGCTTTTCGGTCATATTGGAACCTCAAAGCTTTCTCGGTTATATTGAAACCTCGTACACTTTTCGGCCATATTGGAACCTCGTAAAGCTTTTCGGACATATTGGAACCTCGTAAAGCATTCGGCCACATTGGAACCTCGTAAAGCTTCTCGGCCATATTGGAACCTCTTACAGCTTTTCGGCCATATTGGAACCTCGTAAAGCATTCGGCCATATTGGAACCTCGTAAAGCTTCTCGGACATATTGGAACCTCATACAGATTCTCGGCAATAACGAAACAAAACTTATTCAGGGAAGATCAGAGTTACCTTCGAGTAGAGTCACTAGAAATTAGTTAAATAAAATTTTCTATAGAATATGAATAAATTAAAAAGATATTATTTATTATCTGATTGTAGGCATTCATAGTCTCCAACTGGTTTAGTAGAATTGTTAAACTTTAACTGCCCACATGTTGAACTATGTTTTAGTACTAACCACATACAAAAGTATCGTTTTATCAAAAATTTAGAGAAAACGACCTATCTTAAAAGAAAATGTGAACATTCAGAATTAGCGCGATGAGAAAGTACAGGGATGAGGGGGTAATAGCATTAAAAAGAAGATCTTTTATGGATGAATTTTATTGGTGGAAATATTACATTACGTAACTAGGATAGAGGTGAATAAAAGAGTTATTTAGACTCCTTTTCTAGTGCTAGCGATTCTGTAATGACCCCATGGTGTAAGTATCATCCCCTCCCAACAAGTAATTAAACTTTTCATAACTGCGCTAGTGGAAATTCCCCTCACAACAAGGAATTAAAGCATCACGTGAAGAGAAAAAAATTCCAAACAAATTTATACAGATGAAGGGCCAACAACATTTAAAACTCAGTAGAGGGCGCTCAAAATTTTAACCAGTAACAACCAAAAGACCTGATGATGACAAAACCTTGTCGAAACGTTGTACATTTGCTGTCATGTTAAGCTTATATTAAAGTT